>NC_045643.1:35969966-36054966 GCF_009829145.1 Chiroxiphia lanceolata | reverse complement strand
GTTACATGATGCATCCTGTGCTTTCGTTTAGAACATCACCTTGGTGGGTGGTCATCATCTTCCCTTGCACCAAAGCTGTACCTTCTTGACACCACACTTGATGTTGGATGCCTGCCCAAGCACCAAACTTCTGTTATTGTTGAGAGTGAAGGAAATCAGAAATGCAGCAATCAGCAAAAGACAAAGGCAGACCAGCAGTGTGATTCCAGCAACCCAGTACATTATGGTTACATTCCATGCGAGTTAAGTCACGATGGTAAAAGCCTTGGCAGGATTTTTTTTTCAATAGTTTATTCATGATGTTCATTATTATGAGCTGTAAAGACTATGAGAATTTCATTTTTTAAATGTCTTATGGAATGTATCACTTTCTTAGATCTTGTAGACATGCTGTGGAAACCATAACATAAAATATGAGTTACTTACAATAACTAATTTTAATCCCATCTGCTAAGTATGACAACATTAGCATTTCCACTTAATTAAAAACACCCTTAAAGCAGCAATGTTTTAATCACTCCATTTTATTTACTCTCCTCCGGTGTCACTTATAATTGTAACTTTTTATTTTTTAATAATGAGGGATTTTTTTTTTCTCTGTGCATCACACAAAAAAGTGCTGTCGATAATTAGCAGTCTTCTGTTATTACTAGACTCAGGTGTCACAACTGTGTCTCATCCTCATTACAGTAAAAAATTTCACCTATCAGATTCATTATTGCTAGATAATGCGACTGAGAGCCTTAGCAGGCCCTCCAGAAAAGTAATTCAGCCAAGCAAAATTATCAGCTAATTATATTTAGAATCAAAAGCCCAACAACTATTTGCAGATAAATTGTATGAATTGAAGTGAATAGACCTGAATATTAAGATTCATAGATTTAGCAGATGATTTGTTAATTGGAATAAAAAGGCCATTTACTAGCCATTTTAACAATAGATCAATCGGAACTCTATTTATTATTTAACTAGTTGTGCTTAAGGATTGAAATGAAGAATAATTGTATTATTGTTATGATATGATACTTTTCCGGGAAAGCACAGAAATGCGTGGAAATTAAAAGATTCCCTGTCCATCCCCAGACCAAAACCTGAGCCCGTGTGTGCTCTGCCCAGTTTGGTCTGGTCTATAGGTCTTGGCAGCTGGAAGGTGTACAGTTTGTAGTAAGACTTACTACATGTAATAAGTACTGGTCAGAAAATCCACATAAACTTTGCTGCAGCAAGGTAGGAAATGAGTATGCAAATAAGATCATTTGCAAATGAAACAATTCCAGATTTTTAACTTTCATCCAGCAAAGTACGGAGGCATTAAATTCTGATTTTACTAATTCATGATCCTGGTAGAGGTTTCTCATAAGGGGGAATTTCATACTCAAATGATGACTCAGATCCCATCTTGGCCTGCAGTTTTGTTTTAGGGAGCTGTTCCTTTTTTTTTTTCCCATGCAGACGATATGATTAAAAAGCAAATATTTTAACATAACTTAGTGATCTGAGCTATTACTGAAATGTCCACAGTTTCACTCTTTTTTTTTTTCCTCCTAGATTAAAGAAAACTTTAAAAATCTATTTGCTTTGACATATGACACAATATTTAAGAACTGAAATCATCAATTAAATCACACATCAGAAACATTTCCCTTTGGTAAAAAATATAGTGCTAGACGATGTACACTTTGAAATTGTTGTTAATGTTTAAAATGCAATCTGAAGTGCATATGTTATTTAAAAAAAAAAACAAAACAACATAAATTACAAATTTTAAAAGTTTATGAAAAAAAAACCCAGCAATCATTGCTTAGCAAAAGCATTTGCAGAGAAACGTGTGTCTTTGGGGTTTGTGGATATGCATAGTTTTCTAGCATGAAAGCTGAGTATGTTATTCTTTATTTTCTTTTTTTCCTGTTTAAAATTGAGTAGATCTAAAGGAAATACAGTTCTTTCAGGGCACCTGTGATAAAATACCAAAGCCAATATGCACATGAAGGTAGCAAAACCCTTTTGGATTGTCACTGAAAATAGAAAAGGTGAACGTTGACAAGATTTCAGATTTTTTATTCTGGGTGGGTGAGGGAAACTGAAGTTAAAAATAAAGTCCTCGTATGGTCAACATGTTGGAGGAAATTCAAAGCCTCTCATAAAATAAACATATTTTAAGAAGTGTTTTGAATTTCAGTGTGTAATTTCTGGCCAACAGAAATTACAGTTGTATCTTTGGAGCGGCGTTATGTCAGATCAATGGTCATTATGCAAAAAAAATAAACTGAAACCTGGCTGCCTTAACCCGTTCAGTTATTAAAATGTGAACACCAAGAGGGACAACTTCGCTTTAGATCCGCTACTGGAAAACTTTGCGCTATGGTGGGTGCAATTCTGAAATATTTGGGTTTGATGTTACAGGAGATATGTAAATTGTTCCTTGAAAAAAAAAGAAAGCGCGAGTACAAAGCTCCGCGCGCGCTTTGGCAAAGGGATTTCATCGGTGGTTATTAAAGAATACAACAGTTTATGCCCTGAAAAAATAAAGGAAATTATCCAAAGCATGTGAATAAGCTCAAATATCCCAGCCTGGAGCACGCTGCAAGTTGTTCCTGGGCTATATTTAGCTGTAACCTTTGGAGTCTGGAAGTCTAAGGAGAGCCTCTGCCGTGCCAGGTGAGGGTGATGTGTGCGTCTGTGTGGGCACCCTGGCGTAGCCAACGTGCCCTTGTTTTCCGGCAGCATTATTAAGCAAAGCCGTCCATACTTCACCATGTTGTTACATGTGTCTGTCTGCTGATTATAAAATGTGTTAAACAGTATTTAAAAAACAAAAAAATGCAGAGCTGCGCTTTGATTTATTCAGCGAACAAAACATATGCTCGCTGTTCTGTTCTATGTAATTCATATGATCAATAAAATTTTCTTTAAAAAGAGCAACTTTGGCATTTAGAGGGATTGTGCTGCTGAAGGAAAAAAAAAAAAAGTTTCCCTCTTGCTGCATGTAGGCAACCTCAAGGCTCTTGCACCGAAATAAGTTTTTGGCTGACTAACGTCTATTTTTGTGTATTTATGGTTTTTAATCCTCAGGATCGAAGCTGTGCATTGTGGCTGCTACCCGCTGTGTCCCAAAGCCTTGGTGTACCCAGAGATATTCCCAGGTAGCTGCTCTGTTCAATATTCCTTTTGCTGAAGCGTAATAACGTGATTCCTGCTAAAATCCGAAGTTTCAGGATAAACTTGAGCGAAAGCAATTGTTTATTTGGCAAGCCAACATGTTAGTGTTAAGGAAAATTTTATGTGTTTTAATACATTAGACGAAGTTTATATTTGCCATCTGTTCTTTTAAGATAACACAAAAGCAAGTTTTGAAATAGCATTCTTCATTGTTAGCATACACAACCCGTAATGATAGATTTTTGTTAAAAGGTCAGTGATGCTGCAATGGTTTGCAGATTTTTTTTTTTGATACACAGAAGGGAAAAAAAAAAAAAACGAGGCCTGAAAATCACACCAAATTATTTAAACAATTTAATAGTTAATAGTATGCAACTGCAGTACAGGATACACACTAATGTAGTACCAGTTCTTTGAAAAATCTCATCACTAAATGTATCACATATGCATTGTGTTACATTAGAATAATGTATTTTAATCACCCAAAGGAGATGTCTAAACAGCACAACTACACAGTCTTATTTAGCATTAAACATCCTTGTGAGCTGAGGTAACCTTATAAAATCATGCTTAAATAATGTAAAACACGAGGCGGCACAGAGCAATATGCATTTTTAATTAGTAAAGTGACTAATATCGAGTGTGTGCTTTGAGGTTTTTGTTTCATTAAAAATGTATCTGTTTTTCCTGCAGCTGAATATCTGTATTCTACACCTGAACAGCTTTTTAAAAGGCTTCAGAATTTCTGCAAGAGACCAGATATTGTAAGGAAACATCTCTATAAGGTAGTTGTTTGGAATAGTTTTAGATGATATAATGCCATATTGAAGTACAAAGGAAAAAAAAAAAGCCCTTAAAAAAACAACATTTAATTAACATACTAATGTTTAAAGGAAACATGCTAGGGAGGGATATTAGTCGTTACACTAACAAGGATTAATTAAACTAGATGCCAGTTGTATTAACCTAGGTCTTATGAAATACGTGCACTTAATGCATGCTACATGCTTTTTTTAATTTATTGTTTTCTAAAATGACTGTCCTTTACATTTGGACCCAAGAGGCTTATAAAAATGAACCTGGATTAATGCAACTCATTAGTTTAAAAGGAAAATAAAAGAAAGATCCTACAATTATACTAATGAGGGTAAGTCTACCTTTGTATCGTAATTTAATCTTCAAAAAAATGCAGGTGACAGGTATCAGGTAAGATTTCTTTGACTTTTGGAGTGATTCGAATGATTTTCATAATTATGATTATTTTATTTTTTTGTAAGGTGTGTTGAGCATAAAAGTTTATCAGGAGTATAATTTACTGGTATTTGTCATGTGCTCTTCAGTTATTTCTGTAGAGAAAGTCCAGTTTCAGTGACTGACCCTCCCTTCAGGTTTTGCTTGAGTGTTCAATGCTAGACTGACTTTCATGGGTTTAAGTGGTGTATTTATGCTGCTGAGAGTCACACTTTTCTTTTTTTTCAAATTTGATTGTAGATGAAGCACTAAATATATTATTTCAGTGAAGAGCTGTCATTACACAATGCTCCTTTTAGGAGAATAACTGCTATTTTCTGCACGCTGATATGTACATTCACAGCAGTTTATGGCTTCTACTGTCCTGGCTCTGCCACGGGTAGGTTGGATACACATCACCCCTGCATGACAGAGGTTTTTTCAGTTGTAAAAAAACCTGAATTTAGCTCAAAGTCCTTAAAGGGGTGCATGGAAACACTTCCTGTGTTAACCCATGCCATGCAAACGTGGTTCCTTGAGCGTTCCCTGGCTGTTGCTGTCCAGGCACATTGTTAATGAGCAGGGCGAGTAATCTCCTCCTTAATTTGGAGTCTCATGCTGCCAGCAGACCCAACCTCACCCCTCCACCTCCCTCCCTCTGGGGACCAGAAAGTGTTGGGTCCTGCTGTGTCTCATCTGCCTCTCGACTTCTCACAGGAGCAGTGAGGGTTCAGCCCACGCCTTGACTTTTTCTGTGACCTAAAAATAGACATTTACATAATGACACATCAAAGATGATGTTGTTTCTGCAGGAAACAGTTAAACCTCAAGAAAAAAGGAGAGAACCAAAAATGCAATTTAACACCCAATTTCAAGCTCATTATCTTTCATTGTCTATTAACTTGGCAATGGTTCAGAAGGTAGCTCATAATAGTTTAAAATGCTGACTGAACACTTCCAGTGTTCAGCATTACTTCTTGAGTCAATAGTATCGTAGAGTTATACATGGGGGCTTCAAAGGGAAAACAGTCCTTAAATGTTTACCTTGACATTTCCCAATGCTTCAAGCTCAGCTAATAGTTGTGTTCACGTGGATCTTCACCCTACGTCTGGATCCCCAGATCCTAAACAGAGCAAAGGCGTGCAAAAAACGGGAATAACGGTGGACAAAATACTGATATAAAATAGAACGGGTTGAAAACGTGTGTGCAAGCCCCATAGGTAAAATGCTGATTTTCTTGAAGGATTCTTTTCTTTTTTTTAAGAATTCCTTGAACTGATTTGCAGGCAGAAGCTGAAGGTGTTTTTCCTACCCCCCTCGTACAAGGGCTTGTGCAGCCCCGTTCAGATCTTTTGAGAGTTAGAACTGAATGTCTGCAACAGGTAGCAACTGAGCTGAGTGGGGGATCGTTTTAAAATGAGTAAAGCAGAGCCTAATCCAGCACCTGTGAGCACCACAAGAAAGATCCCTGTTGTCTTTAATAGGCTTTGGATCAGCTCGGAGAATGCTGTTAGAGTTGTCTTTTTGTACCTACACCCACGTACGCCAAGTCCTCTTTCACAGTGGAACCATCCGTAAAACCTCCTAGAAAATGCTGACTTAGAACTGTGTTGTTAATGTCATTATATGTGGAATGATGCTGCTTTTTTAGGAAGCTGAAAAGAGTGAAATCAGTAAGGGTAAACAGCACTTGCACTGTATTATCACCTCTTTGTCAGATCACTATAATATTATCTCTGTTACAGTGGAATAGAAAAGGGACCCCAGCACAGGAGTCCGTACTTACCAGCTCCTTTTCTTTCAGAAACCTTCCTGCCACACTCTCTGCCTCAAGTTTATAAAGTATCTGTGAAATTTTGAAAGTAAAAATGCTTTAAAAACGAATAGTGCTTTTGCTGGTTGGAGATTCGGTTCCATAGGTCAGGAAGTAATTGCCATCAGAAGAACTTTGGCTTATCCTTTTACATATTGTTGGGATTTTATTACTAAGGATATCTACAGTAATTAGACAGTGGACTAATTAAACAGGCAGTTTATTCTTCCAGTTGTCCTCAGTGCTTGTGCCGACAAAATTAGGGACAGAAAGGAGATAAATGGCAGCGGGGCAGTCGGCTTAGGACGGGACACAGGGAGTGTCCCTGTGAAAATGCACAGACCAAGGCATTAAACTGTAATAGCTTCACTGCACAGGGCAGATTCATGCTGGCAGACTTTTAGAAATGTCCATAATGTAAGCACCTATGAAAACCTTTCCAAATGATGTATTGCTCACCCTGGGCATTCTCACAGCACCAAGGGCTGGCTCATCTGCAATTCAACCTTGCCTTCTACCCGTCATTAGCAGAAGATTGAGATGAGAGGGAAGCAAATCTCATTTGTTATCAATTATTTGTTCTGTTCCAGTTTTATGGAACCAAACTCTAGTTCTGGGTGTTTTTAGCTGCCAAAGTAAGCACTGGAGTGAAGCAAGTAACAACAGGGCATCAGTCTGAGTACACCACAGAACCTGTCAGTGCTTGCAAGCACCCTATATAGCAGATTTAAAGTTAAAAAAATAAAATAAAACGGGTCAAAGCATTTGTTTCTGCATTATTTTCTTTAAGTTTACCTTTCAGTTCCCTCACTTGAGTTTCTTAATTTAAAACAGCATGTATAAAGAGTATACAGTGGAGAGGGACAAGAAGAGTTGCCAAAAGCCAGGCATGGAAGGAGCTGACAACTTTAAATAATCTCTCCCAGCCCTCCCAGCTGAATGAGTGCTGGTTGACATGCTGTCAGCTTCAGTTCCTACAGAAAATCCTACTCTCACTCATGCTTGTTTAACAGAGAAAAGAATTTGGCCCACTTTCTGACATTCATCTTCTCATTTCCATCACACTACAGAAGCTCACCTGCCTAGGAAAAGACACATGGTGTGATTTTTTTTCTTTCTTACACCACTGTAGAAGGAAGTCTGCTGAATTCAAAGGGATTAAACTGCTGTAAAATCAAATTAAGATCCCAGTTAGACCGTAGACATCTGAATTGTTTCCAGTCTCAGGATTTGGCTGTATAGGGCAGTTCTAACAAAACTTTCTTTTTTCTTTTTTTTCCTTTTCTTTTTTCTCTGATTTGAGATAAAGCAGTATCTTGGGTATTTCAGGGAAACACGTAGAAGGGAAAACTGCTCCTGGTCCAGCTTTCATGCTTAGGCAACAGGACACATTCTCAGTCTAAGGATACAGGCGCTGGACACGTGAGGATGCAGGGGAGCCTCACACCAGATGTCCCATCAACCACTCAACCCTGTTGCAGGGAGCAGTAGCTGTTCATAGTTCTTGTACAGTCCATGCAAAACCTCTGCCTTTATCCTTACTCAATCCCCGGCAACACTCCGTGAGAAATTAATTTTTCCATAAGCAGCGTGGTCTAGTGGAAGGTGTCCCTGTGCATGGCAGGGGGTTGGAGCAAGATGATCTTTAAGGTCCCTTCTAACCCAAACCATTCCATGATTCTATGATATATTTACGGATGTTGTTAAAAGCATTTCCCTCAGTTGGCTCAGGTTTTCCCCACCTTTAGCTGCATTGACTCTCGTTCTGAACCTGGTCTGCTGGAAGCAGGAGCTCCTCGTCCGTCTTTTGTATATCATGCATTATTTTGTAAGCATTTGTCAAACATTTTCAGTATCCCAGTCTTTTAAGTCTCTCTTTGTGAATGTTATTCCATGTTTATATTCTGATCTCTCATCATTCAAGCCGTTTTGATGTTTGAGAGCTGTTTCTGTGCTGGTGTGATCATTGCTTTATAGAGTATTCTAGGCCGTGCCATTGGTTTATGTGATGTGTAGTGCTCTGATAATTTTCAACCTGTTCCTTATGGAGCAAATCCTACTGTTTACTTTTTAATGGTGAATGTATATTGAGCAGATGTTTGCTTACAGTGTTCTCCAGATCTTTTGTCCTGGGTTGATAAAGTTAATTCAGAGCTTTATAGGGTATGCAAATAGTACAAGCATTTCCATCCATCCTGCTGGCTTTCTGTTCAGCAGCAGAACATGTTTGCAGAGGAAAAAAAGAAGGGATTGTGTTGAATTTGTGCTTTTACCTGGTTGGCATTAGGTGCAGGTCGGAAAGAGGTTAGAAACACAAGTGAGAAGCTTGTATTTTCCTCCTGAGATTCTCAGTTTCCACTGAATTTAATTTAAAATGGTTTCAGAGGTGGCTTAGATCTGCTGTGTGGGAAGCTTGTAGCAGCCTGGGAACTCTGGAGTGCAGCGTGCTGTGTCTGTGCTCTCCCATCTCTGTTTCAGTGCTTAGGCATGGGATCCTAAGTAAAGTGTATATAACATAAGGATTTCTTAGGTGAAAGAAAACTTCAGTTGCTTGTTTAGAACACGGAATCACAGTGTAGTTAAGGAAGGTGCCTCTGGAGGTCACCTGGCCAGCCTCTGATCCAAGCAGGGCCAGCTTCGAAACAGGATCTGACTTCAGAGCTGGATTAAGTTGCTCAGAGTTAGACTGAAGTCTTGACACTCTTCTTTCCCATATGTTTGGCTGATCTAGGTGAAATCCACCTCTAGCTTAGGAGGTTTGCTCAGGTGGGAAGGTCTGCTGGACTGTGGGACACAGTTTTTAAGCATTTTGGGTCAACCTTAGGGCTTCAAGCAGTGTGTGGGTCTGGAAGCAGCTGTGAGATCTGCTGGCTAATGTGAATCCTCACTGTGGAAGAAATGAGCTGGCAGGAAGGCTGTTGAAGTTGCCTGATAGCTCAATTTGGGGTCTAGCCATAGATGTAAAGACATAATATACGTGTAGATGTATCTATGCATAGGTGGCCTGTACTTGCCTTGCTCTTCACTCTCAGAAATACATATCCAGGAGACTTCAGCTCTTTGAAAATCATAGAATCATGCAAACATTTAGCTTGGGAAAGACCCTTAAGATCATTGAATCCAACCATTAAGCCAACACTGCCATGATCACCGCTAACCCTTGTCCCCAAGTCTTGGTCCGTAGCTCACAGCAGTTGGCTGCACTTGTGGAGCAGGATTAAAGCATTCATTAGGAAAGCAGTTATGGGTGCAGCAGAAACACCAAGACTCGGAACTTTTTATTCTGACAGTGTTAGATAGCTTCTAAGGTAGTTTTAGAAAGTAAATGAAAACTGTCAGATGAGCCACAGCCACTGCAAAACAGTAGATGGAGAAATGGGTCAGAGGAAATAGAATTGACTTTGGAAGAAAAGTTGCAAAAAGCATGAAAACTCTTTTTTTTTTCAGTAAACTTTATTCAAAAGTACCTTGAGAAAGGAAGCCTGAAACTGTTTTCCTGCTGTTGTAGTTGGTTGGTGTTCTGAACCATCCTATGCAAGGTACCCACCAGTGTGTCCTGCGTAGATTCACATCCAGAATTTGAAGGTTTTTTTTGTTTAAAGACATCAAGATTGAAATGAGTTTTAAAAGGCCAATTAAGAAACAGTTTGGTCAGGGAAATACTGTTACTCTGCTGAAGAATATTATATAGCTCTGCCTCAGGCCTTACAGTGCACCCAATTCGTATAAAAGCAATGGTGTCTTTTGATGGTGGTTTCCAAAGGTGCTTGGAGTTTGAAAACTGAGCTCCAAAATTAATTGCTAAAAACTGTTTTACACCTTGTTCCTTCCCCCTTACTCACTTGCAGAGGGAAGGAGCTGGATCACAGAGTAAATCTGATCTAATACAAACTGGCTCTGTAAATCACTTTGCTGCCTTGCCTGCAAAATTTCAGGTTTTGTGTTGAATAATAGGCTCTAAATATTTTTTTTTTAAGATGATTTTTTAAGAAGTTCATAAAATGTATGCCAAATCAGTACTGTCTGCTTGAACTCCAGCTGTCCCGAACCAGCCGGTCTGAATGGATGAACACTCATTATTAAAATCTAAAGGTTAATTCTGGGTCTAATGATGGCAGAGTAGATATTAAGTGTTTCAGTTCTGATCTTAGGACACCAGAAACAAGTAAGCTGATTATTTCATGAAAGATATTGTATTGCTAGTGACATTATGCTGCCTGTTCTTTATGGGGAGATCTTGCTTTATGTGAAAACTTTGCTTCTCTTTATCTCTACATATTTGGTAGCTGTTGATGGAATGATTGTTTGTTGAAAAAATGAGTGTCCAGACCTTCGCATATTTATCACTCCCCAGAATAAGGAGTTTACTCTCAAATAAAGCCCAGACTGATGATGTCCAAGCAGGAGAACTAGGCCCTTGCTCCTGCTGGCTCATGGTTCTGCCATGTCTGAGGGTGAGAGGGGCAGGTTGGTCCCCATGGGTGTTCCATCTGTGGTGTGTCTACTGAGACCAACCAGTAAAGCAGAGGGATATTTGATGGTGCTCATCCAGGAGCAAATAACCTGGGCTTGATGACCAGCTTACCTGTATTTAAAAAAAAACACCACTGAATTCACCCCTCCAGAAACCCTTCCTGTGTGAGAGACGTCCCCTTTGTGTCCCAGCTTCTAACACGGCTCCGTGTGCTTCTCTCTTGTGCTTCCTCGCAGGGTGAGACGGCCGGGTTTTCTTGGGCAGCGCTCGGCAGTAAATTCAGGTCTCTGCTCGCAGCAGAACCGAGGGAAGATTTGTGACAGATGGGGCTAAGTCACAAACTTGCAGCCTCAGGCAGAATTGTGGAAGTTTCCAGAGTGTGCCCATATTTACCTGATCAGAGAGAAAAGAAAATCTGCAGAGGAAGCCGAGCCTGGCTGCTTGTCATAGCTGACACAGAGCCATCTGCCACAAACCTGTGGCGGCTTCAGATCTCCAATCCCTGCCACCACCCCAGCTCAAATTAAATACAGATTCTTAGAGACGTTATGATGGTTACACATGTCCTCGGCATCACATGCAGGAGACTGTTCAAAAAAAATATGTGGCCTGTTGTGTAACCGCACTCATGTATCCCATATGTGGTGCCACATTGAATTTCCGGTTGAATCTGTTTTTATCCTTTGTACTGGATGACATGGTGCCTGAATTCTTTCTTTTTGCCGACACGATGGCAGCCAAGCTGCAGCTTCAAACGCTCACACTTGGCTGAGTTTCTACCTAGGTTGCCAGGTTATCATTGGAGCCTTATTGTGTCCTCAAAGGGCCACAGGGCCTGAAAGGAGGATCCGAACGCTGCCGGACTAATTGGGCAGCCATCTCCGGGTTGTTGGGAGGCAAAGGGCTGCTTGAGCACTTCTCTCTCTCTCTCTCTTTTTTTTTTTTTTTTTTATTGCAAATTAATGACTCTCTGGCACAGGGGTTTTTAAGTGAAGGTATTAATAAGGGGTCTGGCAGGTAATCCCATGATTCGTGGAGTTACATTTGCATTTAATTAATCTTAAAGAAAGCTGAAAGATAAACAGCTGTAATTCAAACTAGCATGGGAAATATGCTACATGGTGCCATCTATCCGATAAAATGAAAGCCGAGACACTTGTTTTATTTCTCTCAAGGATGGAGAACAAACAGATAACAATCAAAATACTTCCAATAAAAACCAGTAGTTTAAATGTAATGGCAGTTCATCAAGAATCTTTGCATCCAGTTGCAAATACAGTCTTTTAAAGATAAATCACTTATGATTCCAGCAGTCAAGCCGCTATATTTGTTGATGTAAAATGTTTTGA
This sequence comes from Chiroxiphia lanceolata, assembly GCF_009829145.1. NCBI lineage: Eukaryota > Metazoa > Chordata > Aves > Passeriformes > Pipridae > Chiroxiphia > Chiroxiphia lanceolata. The sequence goes on along the minus strand of NC_045643.1, from coordinate 36,042,940 downwards.
AGATGTAGATTGTACAATAAATTTTTAATAAAGTGCCCACTGCAATTTTTAATTAGCATATCTCATTCATGTATAAGTGTGTACATCTATCTGTATGTTTATCACCATGCATATCCTTGTGTCAGAGTCAATGAATGCAATTGTGTCTTTATCTGATGAAGTAGGATCTGGTTTGCAAGCGATAATAAAACCTTATGGCAATTCCAAGATTTTCAACTCTGCTCTGGCAAGAAGGAAGAAGAGGACTGTGGATAAGATGTGAAGCCTGGTAAGACTTCTCTTTGTGGACAGGTATGGTCTCCCTTGGATCAGGCAGCTCCTCTCCCTGTCATGGCAGGTTAAGGATGCAAGCTTGTTCCCTTCCAAACACGTGCCTTTGTCCCTTCTGAAGCCATCAAGATGCTGAAATGTCCTTTTTCATGTGCAAGAGAGAGCATGTGGTACCTTTCCTTAAAATTACTCCATTAAGCAATCAAAAAAAACCCAAGGAGACACAGTGATAAGTGTCAGGCATTTTCCTAGCACTTCAGAGTTGTAATTTTGCAGTAATCATCTCTTATGTGTGGATTCCTCCTTCTTTCTGCTCAGCCAGAGCCCAGCTTGGCTGTAGTTGTTGCGTGTGGTTGAGTAGACATGGTCTTCTCAAGAGGGTGTGCATAGGTCTGGTAGTCATTCTTGGAAGAGCCAAGGAACAGGACTTGCCATGCAGTTCCTACCAGAGTGTGTCATTAATGTGCACCAATGTTATCACACCTTGCAGCAGCAAGAATAAATTGGAGTATTTTTGGTCTTTACTGCTGGGGAAACTGAGGCATGGTACAATTAAAGCAAATTGCCTCAAGTATCACAGTGAGTCATTCTCCAAACCAATAAAAGGGAAAGAGGAGATGCTGTAATGCTGCACTTGGGCTTGTGGTGAGCAGACTCAGTACATCAAAGCTGTGTGGTTTCCAGTGTAAAACTCCTGCTGTCCTCAGGGCATGCCCTGAGCAGCTCCACAGCCAAAAGAGGTCTTGCCCAACCCCTTGGTGAGCTGGTGGTCTGCCTTGCTGATCAGTGATACTTCAACCATGCCCAGCTCTGTCTGGTGAGCGAGGCTTCATCTTGGTGGAAAAATTCCCCCCCATGTTACAAACCTTTGCAAGTAATGTTTTATAATAGAAACACTGTGAGGACTCTAATTGCAGGGTAATAAATAGCAATGCTGCCTTATCTTCTGGTATTTCTTTACATTCTTAGCAAAAATGCACAGCTGCTCTTGAGCAGGGATGGAAATTCCCCATCCCTGGACATGTTCAAGGCCAGGTTGGATGGGGCTTTGAGCGACCTGGTCTAGTGGAAGGTGTCCCATGGCAGGGGGGAAACAAGATGAGCTTTAAGGTCCTTTCCAGCCCAAACTATTCTGTGATTCAATGATTCCATGTCCTTACCACATCTCCTAGAACCTGCAGGTTGGCCTTGCGTTGGGGGCCATGCTGGCCTGTGTTGAGGTCCTCATTCAAGAGAGAGATGTGGGGCTTCCAGGTAGTCACAGGTGATTCTTCCCCTACTGTCCTCCAGCAACCTGCTGCAAACTTAAATATCCTGCAGAGTTTTGCCTGGCAGTTTCAGCAGAGCAAAGGAGACTGTCGCCCTGCACTGCTGCATTTAAACCCTTCACTTCCAAAGGTCAGAGAGACAAACTGGGATCTTGGTCCCATTGTTCCTACACACAAGTAAGTGGTGAATGCAGAGACCTAATCCTTTGAGTAAAGCGGCAGAATTAGACCTTGACTTACTTTCATTTTTATTTATGTTTTACCTGTGTTGACACAGCAACGCTGAGTGCTTTGATACAAGTTTCAGTGCAGAGTCAAAGCTGGGTTTTCCTGACTCATGCCAGCCTTGCCAGGCAGTGCCCCGACCAGACAGCTCCTCCTGCATCAGTGACAGGCCAGGCACCTAATCCTACAATCCTTTTGTCTTAGCATTTGAGATCACAGGAAACACAGGTTTATTCCACATGAGAATTGCCTTTTCCTGGATAATGGAAGAGAAAATCCTGAAACAACTAGGGAATTCTGTGGCAAACCGTTTCCAGCACTCCTACCCCACTCTGGTGCTGCAGGCACGGCGAGGAGCCGTGGCACAGACCGGCTTCCATCCCTGTTTGCAGCAACGAGACCTCTGCCTCAGCTGAAAGCTGTTCTGAATTAGGAGGTTAGATTTTTCTAATTGCGTTTTTAAAGACCGAGCCAGCAGTTCATTAGAAATCACGGAGCAAATTCTGCTTCTCTATTACACCAATATAAATCTTGAATGAATTTATATCAGGATAACTGGGAGGGTAGAATGTACCTCCCATCTTGTTCCTCAGATTATTAAAAGTTAAAGGGCCTTGAAAATTAAATTCACCTTTCCCTGTTCAAGCTGTTTTCTCTGGTTTTTATTCCAGAAAGGACAGTTGAAAATAATTAACCAACCTCCTTTCTGCTCATAGTCACTTTTAAGTTGGGTTCTCATGTACTAGCCCAAGACTAGTTTGTGTGGAAAAGACCAGAGGGCATTTTCTTTCAAACAAATTGTTTTCATGGGAATAATTTCCTAGAGAATTATATTAAAACCTTTCCATGAATCCTTGATTTTTTTGGGAAAAAAAAAAAATTTAAAAATTAAAATGTTTTCCTCATATGTATCTTTGATTTGGGGGACTTGGCAATTTATTTGTGGATATAAACGAGCACCTTAAGGAAAGTACTTGAGGATTTTGCCTTCTAACAGGCTAACCTTATTTAACTGAAATACTTCTCAGCGAGGCTTCATCTTGCAGGAAAATTTTGCCTCTGAGTTACCAACCCTTGCAAATCAGGCTTTATAATAGAAACACTGATAGAACTTTAATTATAGGGTAATAAATAGCATCGCTGCCTGATCTTCTGATATTTCTTTAGATTCTTAGCGGAGATACACAGCTGTTGCTGAAAACTGATAATCAAGTGCTGTAGGGGCCGGGAGTTATCCCCCTGCTCTCCGTGGAAGCAGCAGCGGGAGCGGAGCGGGAGGAGGCGGCGGGACCCGGGAGCGGCGGCGGCTGCGGGGGAGGCCGGGAGGGGACACGCCGGGGAGGAATCGGGACCCTGGCAGCGATTATCCCACTCGGGGAAAAAGGTTCTGCCATCCCGATGAACGGCCGAGAGGATGGAGGTGTGGGCAAGAGCGGGTTAAACGGGGCCAGCGGCAGCTATAATGATAAAAATTACAAATAGTAAAAATACAGGAATAATAATGCGATGGGCGTGAGCCGGGGGCGATCGCTGCGGGGCGGCCCCGCGGAGCGCTCCTCGCATCCCGGCGCATCCCGGCGCATCCCAGCACAGCGCTGCGGGCGGAGCGGAGCGCAGCGTCCCCGGGAAGGAGGGGACGGACGCGCTGCCCGCCACTTTTTGTCATCGATATCACCGATAATAAAAATACTGTTTTGCAAATAAGATGCTTTTGTAGCATTTCTGTACACGGGTGGCAAAGAGAAAGAGCCTCCCCCACCCCCGCAGTGGTTTTCCGCGGGTGCGGAGCGGCTGCTCGGGTGCGCAGCTTTCTCCCAGTCCTGCGCGCCTCCGAGTGCCCGGCTCCATCTCTCCTATGGTTTCTCCAATAAAAACTCAAACCCAAAAGACACCAAACGAACAACAACAACAAAAAAATACCCCCAAACCCCGCAAGAAATCCCGGGCAAGGAGCGCGGCGCTGGGGAGGGATGGGAGGGATGCGTGCGAGGGGCTTAACCCTTGGAGCTTTGAAGGCAAAACAAGGAAATACGTCGGAAAGGCATGTCTGTAAACAATGATAATTAGCCTTTTCAAAAATCATAACACTGATTAAAATCTCGGATTCATTATTTATTCATCACAGAACCTCTTTGCAGACCTGGGAATAGTGATTAAAACCTAAGTGCTTCTCAATTTTGCACAGCTCGAGAGGAGCCTAAAAACGGGTTAAAATGGAAAGGAAAGAGGAAACCAAGCAAACAGAATTCTTCTTTTAAGAACCAATACTTTCTTCTTCCCTTCCTGGCAGGAGTACTCTTATTCCCCCAAATTTTGGTATTATGAAAATGTTTCTCATACTAAGTACAAGTGTTAGACTGAATCCAGTTGGTACTAAAATTGCAAACACACTTTCACTCCTAGAAAAGCCAACAGAAAGGAACTTCTTTTAACTCCATAATAGCAGGTTACGGAGTAAATGAACAACTGATGGTCAACTGGCCAATTATGGTATAAATATCCGTTGTTTACAGCGAGGTGTTAAATGAGCCTTTCGAGCACAAAGGATCAGACTGTCTAAGCTACAATTTGTGCTTCATCCCATTATGTCTCCCCGAAAAAGGCCCGTGCCGTTGTAGGTAATGTGCGGCAGAACATATTTCTCTCTGTTGATTTTAGTTTGCTTTAATTCAATACACACTCTTGTTTACTTTTTAAAATTTAAATAAATGTCAGCATTGTATAATTTCTATGTTAACAAAGCAGTGAGCAAAATCCCTTGTATGTTTATAAAATATTATTGTTTAATTCACATAGTTTAGGAATTCCAAATGTTGAGAATAGGAAGGAGGCCAAATACCATCTGTTTATAACTATGATGCATCATCATATGTGTACTTTAAAAAAGAAGAAGAAGGGAAAAAAAAAGCTTGGTCAATCATGCCACTGTTCTATCTGTGAGGAATATGGTGAGCATTTAAAATTGCTCTGTGCGGTTCTCAGGAAATTTTAGCGTGGTTTAATTCCGAGCAGGGATGTTACAGGAGTTGCTCGTGTCTGTGTTCCTGTCAGAGGAGCTGCAGGAAACACTCACGTGCCCCAACCACTGCAGGCACGAATTCAATCACTTTCTCCCAGCCTCAATATTCCCCACTTCCAGAGACTGAGAAACAAAACCTGAAAGATTTATTTAAACTCCTTATAGATTTGAAGGTGGGGGGGGGGGGGGGAGAGAGAAGGAGGGGTGCATTTGGGGCTTCGTTTTCAAGTGCTTCATACATTCGTGGATTTTTAAGGACATGAGGATTTTGTAGCCTGTCTTGCAAAACACAGGCTATAGACCATCATTCAGCTGATTCTGCAAATAGCTTAAAAAAAAAAAACAAAACAAACCACCCTCTGTCAAATCTTAGTAGTTTTAGGTCCAAGTTAAAATAGGTCCTCGTTAAAAATAATACATTCCATACTCCGGAGTGGTACGTAACGTGCATTTTAAAGAGAAGGTAGTCTGCAGGCTTAAAAACAAAGAGAGTGTCTCCAAGTTAAGTAGATAAGAAGATTTTTTTTTTTCCAAACCCAAGTTAATTAGCTAGTACGTCAAGCCTCATAGATGTCTTCCTACCTTTCAAGGGCTGAAGAATCCCCAGTAAATGTACTTAAACTTCCTAGCGAGGGCCAGTGAGATGAATGCAGAGATTAGGGCGAGTATTACCGTGCCTTCTCAGTGCGTCCCAGCTGCAGTTCATCCTACTATTGATAATGATGCTTGGAGTTACTGAGGTGGTTTCTGAAACTCACATATGGGGTCCTTTCCCCAAGGATGAGGAATAATAGTGGCACTCAGGTGGTATGGGGAGGGTAAGAGCAGATTTGCAGTTGTCTTTGCCTGGTGCGTGGCGACTTTTCGGTTGTGCTGATTTAATAAATGGAGAGGTACATTCAGGACAAGGGCTGTAATTCTCTGATACAGATTTTGGCTTGTGTTAACAAACAGGAAATGGGGAAAAAAAAGCTCAGGTGAAAGGCAAGAACTGTCTGGGCTTGCTGGAACCCAGCCCTGGCAGAATGCTGGTGCAGTATGAAATGCTTTGTGGCCAAACTCTCAGCAATTTCTGTAATACCATAATTTAGCATACTGTGCACTACACTGAAGTGTCTGGGACTTTGTTTTTTGGACTTCTTCCTTTCTACTGTTGCATTTAACTTGCAGCACCTTGAATTACTTAGCTACACCCAGATAGAAAGTTACCATTTCTTTAGCAATGCACACTGCACCGGGCTGTTACTGCTAAAACTGCCCATGAGGGTGGGGGAGCTTTTCCAGCCCTTTCCTGTATGTTTTCCAGTCTTTAAGATAACCCTCTGAGACAGTTTATTATCTTGAAAGACTTTAATATTTGTAATTAGAAAAAGGAAATGCCTTACACACCTTTCTTAAGTAATCTTTGTGGAGCTGGCTCCATCAACAGGGATAATTCACTACCGTGCAATGAGATTAATCTGCTCACACTGACATTACAGGAGTGAAAAGCAGGACAAAAGGCACCTTCTGTCACTGCAATTTCGGGGGAAAAAAAAAATCATAAATGTAAAATGTATACAATCCCAGATTGAAAAAAACCTGGTGCCAGCTTCAGACAGCCAGACATGCATTCCTGCATATTACTTCCTATTTTCCATGGCTATGTGATCCTGGGTCTCCCAAGCTGAGATCGCAATTGGAGGGGGGGGGCAGATTGTCCAATTATGATGTGCATACCTGTCCGGGAGGAATTATATGGAACCCTCATGCTCGTTCATCACCTCGTTTTTCCACGCTGGAGTAGTTTTATGAGATACACTGATAGAGGCTGTTTCGAAGGTTGCTAAAGACCATGTTCATTGCATGCTTGGTTTCATGCGGCACTTGGGGTCGGTGCAGGGAGGTGGGTGTTTCAGATCTCACCCAAGCACAGGTATAAATGCTAATATGAAGAGTTGTGGTTGAGGTTATGTATCTGGGACATCAAGGTGGGCAGCCATCGGTACCTGTTTTGGGGCCAACAACTGCACATCCTGCACCCATGTCTGAAGGGTGCCCGTGCTGCTGCCAGAACTGCAAAAAAAAACATGCACCAGGCATGAAATACGTATTAATTCACAAGGAGAACATATTCCCTCATCATCACACTAACTTCTAATATCCTTTTGGAGTCTGAACCCTTTGTGTTCCCCCTTGCAGCGGTAGCTGAGGGCATTGATCATCTCACAAGCTCCTGGGCATTAACATTTAACCATCCTATAATTTGGTTTTTAAGTGAAAGCGGGGAGATTAATAAACTTAATCTAGCATTCACACAGATTTGAGGACAGCTGACCTCTGCCCTCTAGAGACCCAGGCTCATTTAAGAATCTGCATCTGAGAGAACCCCTACAGTTGTCATGTTGCAGCGAGTCTTGTCCCCCATGGTCTGTGGCATATCACCCTTGCTGTCTGCAGCAGGAGCAGTGGTGACAAGGAATTTGCTGCTTTTATTTGTGTCTCCCCACTCTAAAAGGGTCAGTGTTAGCAAACACAGCTCCTTCCTGCAAGATGACAGGCTTGAGCAGCTCTCCTGTGGGGCAAGCACAGGAAAAGCAAAATATTGGTCAAAAAATAGTCAATCTTCCAACTTGGAAGGAAAGAGAAAAAAATCCAACAACAAAACCAAAACCAAACCAAACCAAAACAGTAAAACTAAAAGGAATCTGTAGTGCCAGGTCTTTGTTTTGGGGCACAGGTTTGCAAGTTTTGGTATTACCTTATAAAAATCCCCAAATCAGCAAAGCCTTTCATGTTGGAGCATTCAGCCATGGCAATGCTGCCCTGAACTGCAAAGCACTATCATAGATTTCTTTGCACATTTCACATCATGCAATTCTTTGGAAAAAAAGAAAATCTGGATAGGAGTAGTTTGTCAATGCTATTAATAGATATGCTTAATGCAGAAGTGTGCAATGTGATGAACAGCCTTGGCAGGAACCATATCCAGCCTGATTGTATTGTAATACTGTTTGATGCAGCAGTGTGTTTGATCAGTTACAAGTGATGAGTATCATATCACATCAAACAATTTAATACAGTCTCATTGTATGGAATTATGGCTGCTGTCAATCAGCATGTGGCCTATTCCTTACAGATCTGTCTTTGAGAGATGGAATACAGTGGTAGCTTCATATGCATTAATAAATAAAAGTGCTGCTGAAATTCCATACAGACCTGTTGAGATTTTTGTTTCGCTTTTATGGCCTTTTTATTTTTTTATCTTATTTTCACGATTATTTTTCACTCTCTTCTTTTTGAATGCTTCGTGGAGGTGAGTACACCTGGTCAATAGGACCACCAAGGGTGGGGCTGGCGTGCTCTGAAGACTGTTTGGAAAACATCTAGCAAAGATATATATATATGAGAGTTGTGAATTTTGTTTTTCTGTGAATAGCAGCCTGAGTATAAATCCACTGAACTTGTTTTCAGCTGAAGCTTCACAGAGTCTCTTTTCTTGGCTTCCTCAGGGAGAGGAGAGGCTATCTATTAAAAATGCATATGTTTTGTCTTACTGCTTGGCGCACCTCACTTGATAACCCCCTACTTTGGTTTGGGGATGGCACTCTTTGAACTTAAAGTCTCTTCCTTAGGACTGATATATTCAAGGTGCTGGAGGGGAAGCCTATGTCAGATGAAAGATATGTATGTAAATAACAGTGTAGAGGTGGGGTTTAAGGCATCACCCATTTTACTATCAGTTTCAGACATGTGCTGCTCTGATGCTGGCTTGCCTTGCTTCCAGTCCCTAAGACAGGGGATGGTTTTTAATGAAGTCATACTCTGCTGCCTACAAATATGGGGTCATGCTACACTTGTATGGGAGCGGTGATTCCAGTAATGTTGCTTATTGTGGTCAAAGAGGGCAGAAGATTGCCTTTTTGCATCGTGTGGCTCTGGGGTTTTGGAGCCTGCACAGACAAATTGATTGCATTGCAGTAGGGCCACACATTCAGAGAATGGAGGTGTCACGCTGGAAAGCCAAATTTCAGCAGCTGATTAATCAATGTAATGACTGGAAGTTTTTTCACCTTTTGCTACAGTCTCAGCCTGCAGATCTGAATAAGATCAGTACTTGAAAGGGAAACCTCAGAAGAAATTTTTGTAGATGATCAAGGAAGTGGTTGTTGACTTAATAAATGACACATTTCCTTCTACATCAAAAATTATCCTTGGCGGTAAAACGAGGCCTGCTGAGAGGTAGGGACAGGAATAGGGATAGCTGCATTTAAGAGACATTTCTAGATGACTTTGGAGTGGTGACTGAGTTTGAGCTCACCTCTGGTTTGGGGGAATGCAGCCTGGCTTTCTGTGGCACGGATTTCTCAGCAAAACTGCTCTGATGGATCCCACCAAAGGACTGGGAGCAATCAGGGCTGTGGAGAGGTCGGGAGGAAGCTTAGCATTATGTAACTCCAACAACCTGAACTCGGAGGCATCCATATAAAGCAAATAAATAAAGACCCGGCTTGCTCCTGTAATATCATCCACCTGATAATTCCTGAGCACTGCTCAGCCAGGTATTTCCTCTGCCTTGTAATCCAAGCAAGATAGACAAGACCCCATATGCTCTGTTTTCCATATAGAGACAGGTTGTCCTGTTACACGTATCATTCAGGAATCTTATTGTTTTTATGGATTACAGAATGGCCACAATTATACCCTACTCTTGCAGATGAAGCTGATTGATTCAGAGCCAAAGAGCTCCGTGGTGTCTGACAGTCTGGGCCTTACAGTGCAAGGTAAAGAAGAGATAGCAAGTTTAAAATATTATATATGTGTCTTTATAGCAAAACTATTTTACTTCAGACCTGGCTCGTTATGTAGCTACTCATGACACTCCAGAATCACACAGCACCTGAAGCAGAGCGTGTCCTACCCCGGTTTATCTCATGTCTGGCATTAATTGGCCGTGGCTCCGTCTGAGACCGTGATCCAGTCAAATCCTGTAGGCCACGCAGGTCTGGATGGTATTTAGATCAGAAAACTCATCCAAGCAAGAGGAGCATTGGTTTGCCACTAATCCACAGGAGAGCAGTACCTCTACAAGGTTATTTGTAGATTATAAGGCCAAGAAAGGACTATTTGGATCATCTGGTGTCACGTGTATAACACGAGCCATATGACTTCCCTCAATTAATTCCTGTTTGAACCAGAAAACCTCATCCTCTACTGGTCTAAAAATTGCCAGGCATGCAGAAGCTACCACAAAATTTGATGTTATTAGATACAGTGTTTTCAGAGAGATTTTCTCTCAAACAAGGAGTCAGAAGTGACATTTATCTCCTGTGATTATTAGATACTTGTTGCTAGGGCAAGGACGTGAGTCACAACACTGAGACTGAGGTCCCCAAATACCAATACCTTTCACCTGGGTTTCCCTGATGGTCCCATATTCATCTGGAATTCTTCATTTTGCCATTTTCCTGTGGTTTCTTTTACAAATGGCAATTCTTTGGCAAACATCACAGTGATTTGGTGCACAGAGTGATGATCTATTGATAAATAGTGGTCCCTGCACTAATTTGGTGGAATCCACCCAAAATCACCAGGAATAGCGTTGCTAAAATGATAACCAGACGTTTAGTTAAAGGGTTTTGATTTGATGTGCATTTTAGGGGGTTAAATATAATGAAATAAAATTATTGCCATTACTGTAGGTTGTGAAACCAGTGCTGCTTGCTGGGATGAAAGGCACCATATGTGAGATATGTTGCTGATTTCTTATCTCCAGAAAAATGTTCTTAAAGACTAGAGGGACAGAGTGATTTTTTCCTGCTCTAGGGGCAGTGTTTCATGGGTTGATAGCATGAATTGGGGTTTAAGAGAATGAGGGTGTAACCCTTCCCTCGCTATATGCAACCTGCATGAGCTCAGGATTAGCATTACTGAACTAAAATGTCAGATTTTAATTATAAGGAGAAAAGCTTTTTTAAAAAGTCCTGTAGAACATTGACACTGATCTTTGCAGATGTTCACCTGGTTTGTACAGCACATCTCCCTCTTCCAGCTACACAGCCTGTGCAGGAGTCTGTGAGAGGAATGTTATTTCTTAAACAGTGAAATATGCTTTCTAGCTAAGGAGATATCCATATCTCCCCCATCACAATAATAATGAAAAGCCTCACAAAGCTGCAAAATTCAGACCCTCCTTTCCTTTCTTGGAGGGCGGAGGGAGGAAAATTCTTAGTGAATTGCCATGAGGCGACAGGGTGTCTTTCCCCTTCCTCCCAAGAGGTCCAGAGCATCCTGCACCCAAGTGACATGGCTCTGGTGTGAAGTGAGGGACCCCCAGTCGTGGTCCCACAGCGACACAGCCGTCCCATGTTTGTAGGATGCTCAGGAGACAGCTTGCTTTGTGCACATGGTGCACAGTCCCTGGTGTACGTGCCACTGATTCCCAACACGACATCTCCAACGTTGTCGCCGAGAGGGAAGATCTTAAAGGACTTTCCCAATATATGTAATTCCATGTCTTTCCTACCCCCCTGCCTCCGGTGCAGGACCCCCAACTAGTTAAAAGTGTAAGAGCTGCTCAGAAAGAGGTCAGCTAATAAATGATACCGAAATCCTAGTCCCAGATTTTCTGTTTCCAACATGCTGCGCAAGTAACACTGTGACACTTTGGCAAGATGATGGAGAAAAATCCTGTGCCAGCTGACTGATGAGCACCCATCTTTTTTAATTAATTGGGTTGAAAAATGTCTTGTGTCAGTTTGAATGTAGGGGCTCTTTCAGCTGCGTTTTTCTGGATGCATATATAGATATATCTAACTGCAGATTTGAGACCCCAGCATGAGGCCTCATAAATGATAAAAATATGTATATATTAGAATTATACACACACACACATGCACATATTGGATAAATTGATGCTTAAACATATACGTGTGTATATAATGTTCTGTTCTCTGTTCTGAGAGATATTTATAAATAAATTTTATATATATCTATCTGTATTATGCACAGCTCTATGTGCATCTGTATTGTAAAATCTGTTTGTTTTTTTTTTCCTGGTACGCTTTTTAGTTTTTAGCAGAGCAATATATCTGATTTCGCTTTAAATTAAATGAATTTATTTGTCTGCCTTCCCTTAATGGAATCAGTTTTGATATACTCTTTGTTCATGCTGTTACAGGCTTCAGTCTAAGGGCTCTTTGTATTAACTTTTTTAAGTTACATTACAAAGAGGTTTTAAGATTTCCCAACAGGCTTTTATTTAACCAGGGCTTTTGATCTCAAACCTGCTGGGGCCTAGTGAAATCCTTACCAATTCTCCAGTAACTCCTCACTATTGGAATTTGAAAAGACCCACCTGAAGGATTTAACTCGCTGTATGGCTTCAGCCATCCTTTAGATGCTTCTATTCATGCAGACAGTGAGGGGGTCGAGGGCACCCTTTGTGATCCTCAGAGTAGCCTAAGGTGCCCTTTGCATAAGTTGTACTCCTGAGGAAATAAAAATCAGGAGGACACAAACCTATATACCTTATTTCCTGCTATCTTTACTTAAAGGAGGAGCACAGGGGGTCTGCTTAACATCCTTTGCTACCTAAATACCTTTTGGACATGGGAACTCAATAAAGGAACTTTCATTGCATCCATTACCCTACTGCGGTGCATAGCAAATTAGATTTAAAAGGGTACTTTTTCCCTTACAGCTATTTCTATCATTTTCTTTAAAATTTCAATTTAGTGTCTAGTGACAGAATATTCTGTAATGTACATTAGAACTATATAACACCAATTATGCTAACTGTGAACATTATTTCAAAAGAATTAGTTATATTAAGTTATAGATAAACCGTTGGGAAAAAAAAGGTCAGGTTAGGGGGGAAAAAAAAAAAGGGAGCTATGTGATAATGTTTTAAAGGAGCAACATGAAGTGAATGCTCTTTTCATTTTTTAATCCTTTCCTTTTGCATAACCCACACTGAAAATTCGGTACTGGCTTGGTCTGGGTTATTTAGGCAGGGGCGTGGCCTGTCACTGTGTTAGTTTACGGCTACAAATCATGGTGTAAAACCTACAGCTGGGTCTTGTGGTTGTGGAGAAACAAAATTTCCTCCAGTTTTGGAGAAATGGGATTGCAGAAATCCACAAAAAAGTCTTTTGGCAGACACTGATGACCAGTGCATAGACAAAAAAAAAAAAAAAAAGGGAAAAAATGCTGGCAGACCAAGCTTGAAAGAATATAATAACTAAGCACATTCTTGTCACAGTTTTGGTTGCCTATTTTCTTTCTCATGACTGTAAGTGATATGCCTGTTACCTGCATTTTGTGTTAGCCTTCTCAATTTGTTTTTTTTTTTTTTTTTAATTTTAATTTGATGTTATAATAAAACCACTCCAAAGAATGCAACAGAATCTAAATCCACCTTCTGTTTTCATGACTCTTATTTCCATTTGTCTATTTGCTGTTGGTTTGTGGGTTGGAGGGTTTTTGAGTTTCAAGATCTTAGATGGTTGGGCTGCTCCTTTGTGTGCATTTGATCTGGATATGTATTGCACTGGAATTGTGTTTGTGTAGATGAATAAAATAAAAGTTCTCTATTTTAGTCCTTAATTTTTTCCTTCCTTAAAAGTTGTTCAAGACTTTTGCTGGAACTGCACGGGGTTTGGTTATTTCAATTTGTAGGGATTCCTGGCAAATCATTTGTGTTTGTTTGACGTCCTGTGGGATCAAACTGCCATGAATTTTGAATGATCTAAAAACTGTGTAGTTTACTTCGGCTAAAACTGCCTTCCACTTGAAAACATAAATCAGCTCACTTGAGATCTAGTCAAGGTCTTTTTTTTTTTTTTTTTTTTTTTTTAACACTTGGGACTTGCCTCAGCTCCAGCTCGAGCTGGAGCATCTCTGTGCTGGTCCCCTGCATTCAGAGGAAGAGCTGGATGACACTGCCAATAGTCACGTGCCAAATTGCTGAGCAGAGGACAGTCAGGGCTGTCCTTCATGTCTCAGCAAATGCTAGGTCTTTGGGCAGACCCTGCAATGTGCCCTGCCTGGGATTTCAGCTTCTGCAGGCTTGCTTGGGGTGGGTTTTGCTTTTTTGGAGGTTGTCTTAGACAGGTCTGAAGTTCAATAACTTCACAAAACTCACTGGATTCCAAGTCAATCACAGAATCATTTAGGTTGGAAAAGACCTCTGACATTATCGAGTCCAACCTTTGGGCCTTTGGTCAGGACTCTTTTAACTTGCAAACACACAGCTTTAAGTGGAGCTACAGTAGGAGCTTTCACTTTTTCTCTAGCAGTGAAGTGGAATTAGAAGCAGATGTGAACACTGGCATTGTCTCTGGGGGACAGATGATGTTATTTCACCAGCTTGACATCTGTTAAGACTAGATTAAACCCAAAATGTGCTGGGCTGGTCCTGTTCTCTAGATCCTCTGGAAAGGGATTTATCACATCAAGTGTATTTGGGGATTCAAGCCTACCTACAAACCTGGAAGCCTCTGAGCTGGGACTTCAAAATGGACTTTTTTTATATTCAGAAGATGCAAACCACAATTGAAAGGTTTATATCTTTGTGGCACAGATGTGAGACTTTAATGAGTCCATCTTTATAAGACAGTGGGAAAGAAAGGTAAATTGGGAGGGGAAGAGGGAGCTTGTGACTGGCAAGGCCCGATGATACTTTAGAATGCTTGTCCATGTGTGCCAACAGGAAAGCACACCAATCCAAGACCTTTATTCTTAAAAACTTCCTGAGAACTTTGTTAGGCAATGTCATCTTTGCCCACTCCAAAGAGGGGAAGCTCCTCAGGTGCTTGATTTCCCCAGTGCTGAACCCATGGCTCTGTGTCTTGGGGGCTTATAGAAAACCCTAATTTCCATGTGGATGGCCATGGGTGCCTTTGTGGAGGGAGCAGCACCGGATGCTGCCCAGATGCCTGAATAGCCACCAAGAAACCAAAGCATCCCAAGTTTTATTTTACTGACTCCCCCTGTGACCTTTGGTAAGTAACTTAACCTGTTGTCCTCAGGATCCCCAGTAAAATGGGAGACCTTAATACTTATCTGGTGGGATAACAGTGCTTAATACTTACCTAATTGGATGACAATACTTACCTACATACCTCACAGGGGTGTTGTGAGGATTAATTAGCTAATGTTTGTAAAGTGCTTTGGACATGGAAAGCGGTATATAGGAGTGCTAAGCACTATTACTCTGTGTCAGCACCAAGACCTTAAAATGGCTAAGGCTGTAATAAGAGTTTTTATATCTTTTAAAATAAGCCAATTGTTCAAGGCATCCGGATGCTGGACTTATTTTTAGACAGAGATTTCTAAGAAAGTTGGGAAACAGAAGGGTATAATTATATGACCTGAAACCTTTTGTTGTTTCTTTCAGTTGCCCAACTAAACAATCTTAGGTGTCGTTTGATGAATTGTAAAAACTGCTTGTTGGAGTTTTAGACATATCAGTGTTTACTCTTGCTGATCAAACACTATTTCTTGAAATAAATATCTTTGCTACAATTTGGACAAGCAAATATATTAAATAAGCCAGAGGAAGTATTTATTCCTGTGTTCTTTCTTTCTGTATTTCTTTCTGCAAGCAGCTTTTTTTATCAGTGTAATTCTGCTCTTGTTCCCATTAGGGTAACTGAAAGGTAACACCACTGCAGTAAATGGAATTACACCAGATACAAAAGCATTATGTGAGAGCAAAATTATATTTATATGTGGTCTGAAATGCAACCTGACACTTGGTTTTAAAGAAAAATCAAACCAACAGTTCCTAGAAATATATATAAATGCAACTTTAACAGAAATTGTCGAGCTCTTTGTTGAATCCTTCTTGTTTCATGGCAACTCCTAAACAGATTTTGCAAAAGGAAGGTCTGGTACAGCATAGACCATATTTTCCCTTTCATAGGAGGAAACTTTGCAAGATTTTTGCCTTTAAATATTTTATTTGGTTCCTAATGTGAGCTCTTGGTCCAAGAAAGCAACTTTATAGTTATCAAAGCACCCATTTGTATTTTTTTTTTTTGCAAGAGCATTTCTTCAGATCTTTTACTCTCCAGCGTTAAAGCGAATTCCCACAAATTCCTAAAATCTGTTAAAATACAGAGCGGAGTGCTTACATTGGTATGTTGTATGTTGGCTGTCCCTGCTAAAGGGCCTGTGCATTTTCATCCCGGGTATGCAAAAGAAATTTGATATACTGCTGGGCTAAGCACCAGGATTTGGTTGGCTCTAGGACCAATTCTTACATTTCTGCATCAGGCAGTCGTAAGGATGGATAACACTTGAAATTAAACCTACCCCAAAGCCTTTCGTATGGATATCAGGTTATTTGAAAATGTAATAGAGACCATTCACTGTAATTAAGGGTGAGTCAAGGAAAAGGGCATCAAAGAGCTCAAAGCAGCCAAGAGAAAAACTTGACCCAACCCCAAACCCGTTATTGGTGTCCCAGCTGCCCGAACAACCGAGGAGACTTTGGGAGAAGTGAGCCAGGAAGTCAGGTGTGTTTGTTGGAAGGGATATCTTCCAGATTAGCTGGCATTTGGCCCTTCAGTGAGCCCAGCGTGGGCTCCTGGGTGTTGGATCCAGCTTTGGACCACAGGAGGAGGATGAAGTGAAGTCTGACTGACGCTGTCATGGGCAAGCTTGTCAAGCTAATGCTTGTAATATATGCATGTGAA
Source organism: Chiroxiphia lanceolata (assembly GCF_009829145.1). Lineage (NCBI taxonomy): Eukaryota > Metazoa > Chordata > Aves > Passeriformes > Pipridae > Chiroxiphia > Chiroxiphia lanceolata. The sequence goes on along the minus strand of NC_045643.1, from coordinate 36,026,477 downwards.
TATAATAGCTATCTAGAGCTTTGCAGTTGGCTGTTCCTGAGGAGGAGCTGAGGGGACAAGGGGACTTAGTGTTTGGGGAGAATTATCTGTATCTAGGCAGCAGAATTTGCAGACTTGGAAGCTGGGTAATTTGGTTGAAGTACAGGACTTTGCTAACCCCTTGGTGCCCGTCGTTAACATTTCCCAGAACAGGAACTGTTGCCAAACTACGGAGGATTGCCATAGTTGGTGCCTGGAGCTAAGAAGGTGAAATGCAGACAGGGAGGGAAAAGGTGGGGAAAGAGGGGGGTGCAACTGGAGACTGATTGGGGATGAAACAATGGAAAAGAAGTAAAAATCTGAATTTCCGTCTGCTCTCAATGACCTTGGGCAAATCATACAAGCTCAGTGTAGAATGGGATAAAAGCTCATTTCTACTGCACCGTAGGAATGAATGGAGATAGTGCAGCATCCAGGTGCCACCCTGATGGAGACAGCCACAGGTATGCAGAGCAGCTCCCACCCTGGAGTGGGACAGCACACTATGTCCTGTTACGGAAAAACACTTTTGCCATTATCTCTGTTCTTGCTGCCTCAGGAGGCCTAAAGAAGATGTAGCAGCAGATAGTTTTGTACACCTGAATTTAACCTTTGCTCTCCTGCCTTCCACAAATCAACTCCATCTGATGATGTAGTACATACTTCCAGCACTTCCACCAGTTTGAGAGCACTCCTTAAAAAAAGTTCTGGGAGGAAAGCACTGGACCAAAGTCCACCTTTCTGAGCAGACTGTGCTTACTGCATCAGCGATGGGTGATGTGTAGTTCAGCCAGTAACACCTGAAATTGCTTCAGTGAAGTCTAACAGAACTTGTATGCCAAAGATTTTAGTCCTAGTCCAATAGTGTTTAATAAATAGCAATTTTGATTAAAAAAAATAATGGTCATACAAATAAGACAGTGCTACTGAGCAGGAGAGCTTTGAGGTGACACAAGGTACCTGGTCACTGAGACTGCCTCTGGCAACCAAAGAATCACAGAATCATAAAATAGTTTGGGTTGGAAGGGACCTTAAAGATCATCTTGTTCCAGTACCCACAGGCACATCTGGGCTATGATTCATTCTATTTTAAAGAAGCCCAGTGGTCACTTCCTCACCTTTGGCCAAGTATTTACTCTCTTCCCTTTGAGCAGAACTGATGTTACATGATGTGGGACCACTCTGGGGACCCAAACTGGCCAAACTCACGCCCTGGGAAATGAATCTCCAGATGGTCACTGGAGGTGTCAGCCCTAGCCTAGAGAAAGGATGTAGGATGTGGGATGGGGGACTTTGGGAAGGGTAGAGGCATAGCAGACTCAGAGGAGTCTGAGCAAGACATCAAGGAAACATCCAGTGAAGATATTTTGCTTACTGGTTTTAATCATTGCTGGTGCTGTAGGTGATCAGACACAAAGGATTAAAAAATATGACAAGAAGGGGCTGTCTTAAATTAAGCATTTGTTTGGAGATAGCCTAAATTAAGCAAAGGACACCCTGTGCAGGATGCTGAATCTATGGCAGACACAAACCCTCTTGTTTCTGCCTCAGCCTCATCCTCATCACTGCAATGAAAAGTATTTGTGCACTGCTCAGCGTGTGTGGATTTCTGCAGCCCCTGAATGGGATTGTAGGAAGAATCAAAGTGAAGTGTCCTCTTTAGGTCCTCAAGAAATAGAGCTTTCTGCTGGTTAACCATTACTTTGCATTTTCACTTCCTTACAAAACGACTGAGGTTAAACATTAAGCGCCTGCAGTGAAGGACACCTGTATTTGCTGGTCCCATTATGCAGCTCTACTGAAAAGGCTTTACAGCTGTCTGAATTAGCATAATTAAATCCACATCAATTAAAAAACCTCCATCATCTCTTTCCCCTTCAGATGCAGATAGTCGCATTTGTCTAAGGTGCTAAGTGACAAAAGAACTTTTTAACAGTGGAAGCCCGAGCTGAAAGGAAGAGTAATATGGGTTGTATATTGGCCCGCCGTTCACCTTAACACCAGTGGAAGTGATTAGTGGGTGCTGCTCTGCCTAAAGAGGTAAAGCTGCCTTTTGCATGACAATGATGCCAGGACCCAGAGCCAGGCATTAGAGATGTGCATTTTACAACAGGCTTTGGCTTCTATTGCTCCTTTATACCCCATTAATGGGGGGAAACAAAGCCTGGCATGATTTGGCCAATTTCCCCCACCCTACTTTCTTCCCTTTTTTTGTTTTTTTTTTTGGGGTTTTTTTTGGTGTGGGTTTTTTGTTGTTGTTGTTGTTGTTTTGTTTTAGGTTTTTGTGTTGTTGTGTGTGGGGAAGCCCCAGTGACCCCAGGATAGCGGCAAGGCTGCGCTGTGTGATGCTGGCGAAGAGAATTCCTCCAGATGAAAACTGACATGGGGTTCAGGGGTTAATTTCTGGAACAGGCGCATTTGCATACAAATGAAAAATGATGGAATTTCTGTTCTCCTAAATTTTCAATGTCATCAGCATCAAACAGCAGTCAGTGCTCCCTTGCTGTTTGAAGAATATTCATTACTTCAGAAGAAGGGGCACCTTGTTTGGTATTAATCTCCTCTTCAGGTCAATGACTTAATTTGCTAAACTCCATCTGAAGTGCCACTCACTTTTTGATTTCTCTGCTATTCTTTGTTATTTTTCATAACATGTTCTTAATACTTTTTTTATTTGTAAGGGGATACGTGTCCCCAGCAAAGGCGAGCAGGAGGAAGGACTGCCTTTATTTATTTTCACCCAGAGAAATCAGCACCCGTCTGTATCATTTGTAGCACATTTTGGTGTCTGCTCACCTTAAGATTCATGGGGTTTTTAGCAGAACGAAAATAACTTCTGGGCCCAAATGGGAAAACAAAAATTTTTCACTCAAAACTGATATTTAAATGGACATCTGGTGCCTTGTGCAACAAGGTTACGGGGTGTCATGGCTCTAACAAAAGGTAACAAGCGGCAAAGTAATTAATCCCTCAAAGAAAAATCATAATATTCTTTTAGTTCCTGCCTCTGGAAATTCTCATCTGAAACCACAGTGGCTGAGGACGTACTCGAGGAAACTTTTGTGTTAGCTCTTATTTCCCCATTGTCCTCTCCGTGTCTACCAGGGGCCTGAGGAAGGATCCCATTTCCCCCCGTTTTTGCCCTTCATGGTTATAATTCTTCTCCCTGAATAGGATTATTCAGGGGATCTTTAGATCTTCAGAGCTTGGGGGTGTTACAGGGTAATTGGCCCGGGGCTCTCAGATGGCCATTCCCACCCTGTGGCCTGGGTGCTCCCGGCTGAGGGTCCCAGGAGGAAGGTGAGTTTCCCCTCCACTGCACCAAAACATCACCCCTGTCGGGTAGGAACCACCCAACTCATGTGGAAGGGCTGTAACAAAGCCTCAAACTCGGGATTTGCCCCATAACACTTTGTTTTTATATGTCTAGGCCTTTCTGAACTTCCCGGCCAGACTTATTCCTGATTCTCAAGATAATGGGTTTTTTTGTTTGTTTGTTTTTTAATTATTAATCAAATCTGATTTTTTTTTTGGCATGAGCACTTATGGAAATGAAGCAATTGCACTGTCTGTTCTTCTGTCTGTCGCCCCTACTAACTTTTGAACCTCTTTGCCAATATCTCCCCGGTTTGTTAACAGGCTAGAGAGCTCAAAGGTGTGAAGTGCTTTCCAGTTTTCTTTTATTTTTTTTTTCCTTCCATATCTAACTCTGAAATGGCAACATTTACTGTTTGAAATGGTACAGAGAGCTAAGCTTGTCTGTTTGGGGTTTTTTTTGGTGACTTGCAAAGTGGAAAAGAGGTGATCTGAGGATTAATTCCCCACGTGTCCCTATGAAGCCTGTTAACAATTAACCAACTTGCTCCGGATGCCTCCAAGTCCAGCTGGGGGAGGTTCAAGATCCATTGCAAAAAAAAAAAAAAAATAATCAAACAGCAAACTATTTGCACATAGTATATACAAATGATTTGCATCCAATTGCCTCTCACTGGCTTCTCTTCATGCAACCGTTTCTTAAACTGAGAATTTTTGAGGTTTTTCCGTATCTATAGAGTGTGTCACTCGGCAGGGCTGTAGCCCTGACCAGGACCTTGAGCACTAGAAAAATAAAAATAAACAGGGACTGGTGGGGGGGAGTTATATTCCTACCTGGAGCATTAAGTTAAGAGTGTCTAAGGGCCTTGATCCTCAGCCCCAGCCAAGCTGGATTTAGTGTAGGTCATATTAAGGTGGGGCAAAGGGGGCTTTGTGTCATTTTTAGATCCCCTTATCCCAGGCTGGCTAGCCCTGGCATGATGGGAGGGTGCCTGTAATGGGAGGTTGGGATGGCAGAAGGCTGGTGTCGTTGGCCCGGCGCCATCCGGAGATCCTCCGCACCGAGGGCAATTCGGGGGTGATGGGATAAGCCAGCTTTGCACAGGCAGCTGCTTTGGGAGCCTGGATCTGCCTTGTTATCCACAGAGAATGTCCTCAGCACAGAAAACTTTCTCTGTGGGAAGGTTTGCATGTGGGAGCGGATCCTGCGCTGACATGCCTGTGGTGAGTGGGGAGATGTTCCCTCCAGTGCAGTTTGTCGTTGTCGGAAGAACAAATCAAGAAACTGTCAGATAAAGCTGAGAGAATCAGTAAAAATCAGCATCATCCAAAATTCAGGTCCAAAGAGTTACAACTGTCCATGTCTTGTGCTGTGAAATCCTCCTAGCAGGGAGGCTGGATTCCTTCCGATTCTCTTACGTGACAGAACACAGGCGAAAGAGTGACTCTCATGAATGCTTTTGTACTGGAAGGCTCAGGATTCTAGCTGAGGAGCTGATTCTTAGTCACATCTGTCTATCTTGTTGTATGAATATTGATAATAAAAGTCAGAAAGAGAGACTTGTCATCGTAAGTGCATCAGACTCTGGCACTTGCCTGCTCAGAAGGAAGCGGCTCTGCTGCCTCGCTGCTGTCGATGATGTCGGTTTGTTGAAATAATATGTCTCTGCCAGCTGAGAATCTGGCCACAAAATGAGAAAAGTTGAGATTCCCATTGTTGAATTAGTTTGGCCACATTAAAAATACGTCGCTCTAGAAATGTGTATATGAATATGCTAATGTTTATTTTGCTAAATGTGCTTGCCAGGATGTGCCATGTGGCTGAGTTAGTGTTACTTTAAGAATCCTAATTTTTTGCCTTTTCAGACTTTGGAGCTTTTAAACTTGTAAACACAGCATTTTGTTGGCATAAGTCTCTGTGATTTTATGCATACAGCTGACTTTTATCTTCACTTTTTACATCACCTTAATACTGTAAGAGAGAAAGCACTCATCTGTTTATGATAAGTTTATCAGAAATACTCCAAAGTTTTCCATGACTAAGATATTATAGTGTTACAGTGGCTTGCTACAGGGTAATTTCGAGACAACAAACAGAATATTTCAAAGCCCAGATGTCCTGTTTAGACAAGGGGGTTTATATTGATTAGAATCTGCTTTCACCTAACATCGTGTAGTAAATATCACAAAGACGTAATTAGAAAATTTGGTACAATATTTAGTCCTAGTCCCTGTGTGCCAGAATTGTTTGACTACTGAGAAACTGGAGCTTGTTTGCATCCCAGTGTGTTGTGAAATGCAAACTTCAAAGAAAATATTATATCTCCCAACTCCAGCTCGTGAGAGTCTTGGAAGTATAATACAGAAAGGCTTAACAATCCCTGCTGAGGAAAGGGCAATTTGACACTGAAACTACTGTTAAAGCACCGTTGACACACTGGTGGGCAAAAAGTGCTTATTAGAGGAGTCTAGTTACAGTCTCGGGAGCCAGGGAGAGAAAACACACCCAAGTCATTGTGAAATTGGCAAGTTGCACCAAATAGATGCGTTTTGTGTATGTGTCTGTGCTGGGTTTTTTTTTTTTTTCCTCCTTAACTACATATATCTCCATGTGTGCTTTGTAGGCTTTCCATAAGATTGGGGGCCTCGTGGTATTCAAATAAAATATTTAGATTTGCAAAGCTTCTGGAAGCCAGATTTTAAGGGAAAAAAGAAGTTTTTTGTCAGATTGTCAATGTCTGAATTTCATCACAATCTGTTCAGCTGTTTGTTGCAGGCAGGCGTAAAACGTAGAGGGTAAGTGTGTGTTTGTACTTCTTATACATATTGAAAGAGGGCTGCCTAATCCCCTTGATGAGGAAAGCTCTGTAAATTATATACATCTGCAGGCGCTGTGCACGGGTAGTACAGAAGCAAAGAGGCAGATCAGCAATTTGAGGGAGAAAATAAGAGTTTTCTCCCAAACTCAGCTCTCGGGAACCTGGGAGCAGCCCAGCCTCCTGATGATGTCATTTACTTGTTTGGGTTTTTTTTTTAATGACCCGACTGTTTTGCCTTAAAAACTTTGCCTAGGAGGCCCTTCTACACACTTAGGATTCCTGGCAAGAGAAAAAAATATTTGCTGATGACAGCTCTGAATATATTCTCTTTAATTGTCACTTATGTCTCTGTCCCATCCTCTGCACTCTGCTAAAAATAGTAACTTGGATTGATGGTTTTGACACCATCTAATGTATGTATATTATTGCATACAAAACCTACATAAAAATGTCAAGAATGAGACCTCAGCCAGGAATAAAATTGAAAATCACAAACATGAGACAAGACCCAAATAATGAGGGTGTTGCAAGGAGATATTATACTGATGTCTCTGTGTAAATACATGCGGGCAGAGCTGTAAAGATCCTACCATCTCCCATGCACAGAGGATTCCTAGAATAATATTTGCCTATTTTTTTTGGTAAGTAACTTGTAGGTAGTGTTTATATTTATCCTCAGCCTTCCCCAGCTTCCTTTAATAGCACGATTTGCTAATCATGCTGCAGCACTTGTAAGGTAAGTGCAGAACATATTTTCCTGTCCATTTTGCAGAGGATAAATTTGTCCAAATTACACAGCAAGTGTCTGGCAGAAGCGAGACTAGACACCAGGGATAAAATCCCTTTGATTTCACTGAGGAGAGGATTTTATTCCAGGAGTTTTGTCTCTGGTCCTCCACTCTGTCTACTATGCCCTGTGTATTCTGGGCTTTTGTTGATACTCGATACAAGTCTTGGCTCATAGGGTTAAAGGAAAGTCTGACAGAGAGGCAGCAATAGTAGCGTTAATGTGACACTGTAGTTATGGTTTTGTCAGCATTTCCATTATGGACTTCTGTTTGCAGCAATTGTAAATCAACCATGAAAAAAAAAAAAAAAGAAAAAAAGAAAAGAAATCACTGTGAACTAAAACTTGGCATACCAGAGTCCAGGAGGGAATTTTGAGCTTTTGGAAATAATGGCTTCTGATTACCATGGACAGGCATGACATGATGTGCAAATATACACTCCACATTGCACTGGAAAAAAGCAGAACAAGTGTCACCACTTTACCATGGCCAAAAATGTGAATAGAGAGGGTCTTTCTGACTTTTGGAAGTGGCAGAAATATTTTATTATTCCCAGGAACATCTGATTAATGCCCTTAATGGCTTCTTAATTCTTCCTGTTTACTTTGTATCATCCCATGTCAGGGAAGGACGATGGCTGGCTTTGAGGTTTGTAGTAGATCAGACAGTCAGCTGGTGTTGATCAGCACAGCTCCACTGAAGTCCAGTGAAGTTAGGTTGACTTACACCAGCGGACAGTCTGGCTCCGTATCGTCTTTCCACAGGAGGCTGCGGCATTTGCTACCCATTTGGGGCACTAGTTGATGTTTGTTTAACTTTGAAAGTCCATTCTGCCATACTGATTGAATTCCAGTTGCAGGATAGGCATAAGGTGACTTACAAGTTTTTTCGCTGAGGACATAGTTGGTTACTTTTAAGTTGTTTTGAGCTCATATTTATTGCATCGTATCCTAGGCTTTCTGCTGCTACGCAGCGGAATGATGGAGCAGGTGGTGCTCGGCCAGTTTATGACCACAAGGCTGGTCCAAGAGGCTGTAACTATCGCCTGCCCTGCACCCAAATCGTGATTTTGCATGATGAAGCTGAGTCACTGACCATTCTGGGTCAGAGCTCTGGGCTGTCCCCGGGACGAGCTCCCTCCTGCATCATCATCCCTCATGAGTCACAGGAAAGAGGAGCCGTTGGCTCCTCGGAGCGCTTCCCAGCGCAGCATTCCCCAGCCGCCCAGCTGGAACCCGAGTCCTTGTTTCTGAGTTCAGCTTGGAAATAATTACAGTGCCGTAGTAGCTTTGGCTTTCGGTGGTGCTGCTAATAACCGAGCGCTAAATGTGGAGCAGCTCTGCAGAAGTGCCCCAGTGTCAGGTTACGGGGAGCAGACGTCAAAATAAAGGTGCAGTAAACTCGAGGTAACTCGTCTTAATTGCGCTCTGGGGGTTGGGTGTAGGAAGGAGAAGCAGCAAAACTCCTTGCTGGGGTTTTTTTAGATGTGACATTTCAGTGATGCACCAACAGAGGAAATTTTGCTTGCAGAATCCTGTGAGCAAAACACTTCTGAGAATGTATGTATACAATTGTTTAAAAAAACACAGGGTTACTGACACAGATGCCAATTTGGTAGGGCATATGGAACATTTACACTTGCCTTTTTCATTCTTTCTTGCTACAGCTGGTACTGATTTAGTATGTGAAATTTTACTAGCAGGAGTGCTAATCAAGACAGAGATTTCTGTGAGGATTTAGTCATTTATGTGGAGGAAAACTATGGGTATCATTAAAAAGTACAAGATCATCTATGAGAGGAACATTATCATTAGCAACTTAATTTTTAAAGCAAACAAAGGGCAAAAAACTACTGTATCCCTTGAACAACAGCAGCAGAAAATGATGTTCTTGTAATGTTCAGAGTCTTGTCACCTCTCTCTAAGTTTGGGAGAAGAAAATTTGAAATTCACTTAAAAAAAAAAGCAATAGATGATCCAAGTGTTTTTTCAACCAGCGTGATAGCCTGCTCTGCTACATCAAATGGATATGGCTGGGAATGGGATTAAATCCAAAAAGCACATCCAAATTCTGGATCTGTGTTTGAATCTGAGGCCTCCATTCAAACCTAACTCTGTGATGGGGCTGCCTTTTACCATCTCAGTGTTTGAGAAGGGGCCAACACTGTCCCACATCTAAAATCCAGAGTTTGTAAAAGTGCCCTTTTTTTCCAGGAATTGCAATCTGGGCCTGGAATGGAGAGATTCAGACATTAAATATCAATTCTGGCCAATTTGTGATGGGACAAGAAATACTGTACTCCACGAAGAAGGCAAAGGGAGTATATTACTTATCCAAAGAGGTGATTTTGCATTACACACGGCATAAAAAATTATGCTCGGGTTTAACTACCATTTCCTGCCAAGATTATTTCAGTGCAAACAGCAACAGAATAACTGCTGTATGTTAAATATGTTGTACAGGTGGCCCAGTGATATGGGAGACCTGAGCAATAACAGCCGACATCTGCGGCCGGAGGAGCCCGGGCGCGGTGGAGCCGCGTGCGGGGTCCCCGCGGAAGGCGGCCAGCTGCCCGTGCTCACAGCATCCCCTTCCATGGATAGATGTGTGAGGAGCTCTGGAGTAGGCTCTGTGCCCTTTTCCTGCTGCTTTCCCAACTACTTTCGGGACTACGGGGAAAGGCAACGCGAGGAGGATGCCGGTGTGATGCCCTGGGTGATGGTGCTCTGAAAGGCCAAGAGATTTGCCAGTCAGTATGACCAGGAAATAAATAAATACCTGCCTGCAACTACACAGGAATTCATCTCAGCTTCTCAGGGATTGGCTTCATATTGAGCCTTCTGAATATCTTTGCAAGCTGCTCTGCTCTGGTGTGACAGGCACTCTTTCCTGAGGCAAGATAACACTGAGGAGGGTTTGGAGAATGAAATCCAGGCACCTTCATTTGTTTCAGGAGTGTTAGCATTGTCCCAAGTGCCTCCCTTGCTGAGTAAGGCAGTAAATTTTAGGCAGATTCCCAGATATCACTGGATTCAGTAGCTTTACTGTAGTACAGATGTGAGGGGTCTCCTTTGACCCCTACAGGTAATGGCTCTGTTGTGGTAATTCCATAAATGCTGCAAGGTTGTCTCATGTACTTTGGGATGTACCATGGCTTAAATTTTCAAAGAAGCCCCACTAAGCTAGAATTAAATTCCCTTTTTTCACTCTCACAACCCCAGATTTCAGCAGTTATGACTTAAAGTTTCCTGATGTTATTTTCCAGTATCACATCTAACTTTAACTACTAGTAGAAAAACCAAAGACATTGTAGAGCTTGAACAGGCTAAATGACTCCTGGATATGACAATGACAATTTTCACTTAAAAAGCTGTTTTCTCAAAATACATATACCACTAAACATGGTATCTCCAGGGGGTAGGGAAATGGCCATCAGGCTAATTAGCTCAAAGCAAGCGAAACCATAGGGGAAAAGGAAATTTTATGTTGGTTTGAATATTGCTGCTTGCACTAAAATTGCTTGGATGTTTGTGAAAGCCGTGCAGAGATGCTACGGATTTTGTGGGCTCTGGGAGTGGGTCAGCTTCTCATCTGATGGCACTGGGACATCCCAGATCTGATGCTGGCAGCAGTGGAGCTCCCTCCTCCGAAAACCTCAAGCATTTGACTTGTATTCTTACAACTGTCCAAACTTCTCCCTAACATATCAGGGTGAAAGAATCTGATATTGGATCAGAACACGAATATCACAGGACTTGTCTCTGCCTCCCAGGAAGAAAAAGAAGTGAATCATGATGGAGATTTCACTATTACCATCGATAAGAACAGTTACATCACCAAAAATGCGCAGTACAGCCATCCGAAGTCTCAGACAGTTTGTGATGTTTAAACATCTTAAGCATGTTGAGCGTTTTCTCTGCATTTCTTGATATGGCACTGCGGTTTTATTTAAGCAATCCCGAAAATCGTGGCCAGCTGCACCATCTGCCAGAGATGATGCAGGATGGGTGCCTCCAGCATGTCAGCGCTCAGATGTCATTTAAAAGGGAAATGCTTTCTGTACTGGGAAGAGGGCAGAGACAAAGAGCCTGGGCAGGCAGCAGGCTGTGCTAAGTGGAAAGAAGAATTGATACCTTTTCTAAGGCCTGACCCGAACATCTGAGTTCCTTCCCTTGGGGTTTCTCGCCCCCAAATGTTCTTTTTTTTTTTTTTTTTTCTTTTCCATGCGCGTGTCTTTTTTTTTTTCTCAGCACTTGCAGATCTGGAAAAGGCTCGGAGAGATAAAGACTCCTCTGAAGTCGAACAGGTGGCTCGTCCAGGTCATTGAGCGCGATGGTGGCTGTGAAAGCAGAGCGTCCGTCGGGTCCCACCTCGGCGCAAGGCGCGGGGGCGCGCGGCGGGGATGTGCTTGGCATTTAAAGGTCAGTCCCTCGCAGGTCCTTGGAACATTCCCGGCAGCAGGTGACCTCCGTGACTGCTCTCCCATCTCACACATCCGCCTCATAAGGAAGCCAGGCTGCACCTTTATGAAACTGTTTGCAGAAGAACGAGGCGTGATCACAACTAAGCTGAAGGGTGTCATATTCACTTTACCGCCGACATGAGGACCAGTGGTTGAATATTCGATTACACGTCAGTCACAGCACATTAGGCAATCTTCCAGTCTGCCAGCTTTGCCCTTCCCAGCTCCAAGCTAAGTGTCATCAGGAAAGAAGTAGCACGGTGAAGGAAGGAGGCGACTGGAGCTTCAGTCCCCATCAATAATGTCCTTTCTTATCATTCCAGTAGGTCTATTGGGTCCTCCATACTCTGGAGAGGGTAAGATTGTTCGTGCCTCCTGGCTGTGGATTCAAACCACTCATGGTGCAGTGCTGCTCAATTTTATCTCTAAATCCAAAGGTATAAATGTGTGCAAAAGCAGCAAATGGTGTAGTGAAAAATTAGGGAACTGTCATTCCAACTACATTACCAGAAATATTCTGCTCTTGCAAATAAAGTGGCTATAAAAACATGTTGCTCTGACCAAGCATTTTCTGGACTGTTTTGCTTGCAAATTACTTAGTGAAAATATGCTAGGAGTGGAAGTTAAGGGTTGTGGACAATTTCCCACTTTGCTAAAGCCAGAAAAATCCCATCTCAGCTCCAAGAAGGAAACTACTTTCCAAAATGTCAGCTCATGCAGAAAGTCCTGGTTCAGCTGGAACGAACCACTCCGTTTGCGCTCGGTGGTTTCTGGAATAAAAAAATGCCTTGCACACCCATGCTGGGAAACACAGGCACCAAAGGATAATGTGGGTAGATAATTCCCATTGGCACCGGGGGCTTATTATGGTTTTTGTTAAGCATCCTCCACCTGTTAGCACCAGCCATGTGAGGAGTAAACGGGTGGCATTCCCATTTTGCATCTTCTGTTTCCAAGGTTGAGCTGCACCTTCTGTTTGGAGACTTTCAAAGTGAATTTGAAATCAGAGACAATGCTGCTGTGACTGGGCAGGACCTTCATAAGCAGAACTTTAGCTTTGTCTGCTTTGATTTCAGATTCACTTTGAGTGTTTTTCTGACAGGAGGTGCAGCCATCACAAGACTCTCGGTAGCAGCATCACAATTAACTTTTCAAGTGACCGTTACTATTTAGCTAGAAAGACAATAAGATTGTGGTGGGTGTCAATGGGAATAACCTTTATGATACTTCCAAAGCTTCAATTCTGTCCTCGGGCTCCACAACTCCCAAGAAATACTTAGAGGGAGAGACTGCCTGCAGAGTGAAGAGTTCAGTGTGATGGATGAAACAATAAAAATGACACCGCTGGTAAAACTGAAAGTTTATGTGTTGTGCATATGATTGATGTCAGGGCAATGGCATCTGGACCCTGTGTCATTATGGGTGCAGCATGAGACCCTCCGTGTGGCAGGATGGATGGACCTGTGGCTGGTAAGTCCAGTAAGGCGAGTTTGGCCTGTCTGACGTCTGATCTCCATGAGGAGTTGTCTGTAAGGATTGAAGGCAGCTCTCAACAGCAAAATGAGGTGGGAAAGGCAGGATTCCATTTTGGGTCATACCTGGAGAAAATGGCTGTTCTCCCCCTATATCACCCAGTCCTCCTTGACCATGTTTGAAAAGGGCATCTTCAGTGCTGACAGCAGTGTTGTTACAGACAGAAGGACCTGGCTGAGAGCAGCCAGGGAAGTGCACCTTACTTTTAAAAAGAAAGATGTGTCTTGACAGCTTGCCAAATGCCACATCTGCCTCTCTTTGCACCTCTGCGGGTGAAGCTGAACAGCAAGGTGGTGAAGATGAGCAAACCTACCCCTTAACCGTGTGAGAGCCAGACTCTGCTTTTCCATCCAACAGCTGTAGGTGATTCATGACTGGAAGGACCTCCCTGAAACCCCATCTGCAACACCTGGGGGAGGCACAGCTGTGAGCTCCCTGTGGTGGGGTGAGGAGGCACCATGCCACTCACACCTCAGATGGGCTGAGAGGAGGGTGGGGGAGTATGGGTACTGTTAAATGCTTGTTGGTTTGGGTTTGTTTTTGTGGTTTTTTTTTTTTTTTTTTCCCTATTGTTCATTCTTTTTTCTATTGGAGTTTTTTTCTTCTTTCATGATGGATTTCTGTTGGGGAATGCTGCTGAGAGCATGCAAGCCAAGATGATCTTCGAATTGTCTGTTTCTCAAGTGTTGAATCTGTCCTTCAGTCAACCAGGCAAGTCTGTCTTGGTTTATCTGATTAGGTATAAGGATTGGGGGTTGTATCTCTAGTGTTTTATTTTTAATTCCTGCTTACAATAATATTAAATCATAGCTTGCTGGTCTGCAGGTATCTCGGTGAGACTGTTTTGTCTGTGACAGTGAATATTTTGCATGCAGTGCATCAGAGTTGTGTAAATTTTATGAACAACTTCTATTATCTTTGAAACCACAGAAACAAACAGTTATAATTATAGTCTGAAGATGCTATAGTATTTCAAATGTGCCTACAGTAGTAGTATTACAATGAAAGTGTGGTGTGTGCCTGCAGCTTTTGCTGTGTTCAATGACATCATAATTATGCTGTATTTGAGTTCAAACTTCTGTCCTTAAACACAAACAGCTTGTGTGAACACTCTTAGGTTTTCCTTCTCCTTTCTTGTGATAGTCACTGGACTGAAATTGGTTGAAATGGTGAATAAGGTAGGGTAGTGCATTTTACAGGCTTTGTGCTGGGAATTGCTACGGATAAGTAGTAGGCAGTTCATGTTGTAGGATTTGGAAAATGAATGAATGCTGTTTAAAACCTCCAAATGGGCATCTGCTACTTGTTGAGCTGTGATCTTCTGGTCCTGGGGTATTTGGCAGTCTTGTGATTTGTGATAATGGAATTACTGAAAAAAAATTATCAACAAAGACATGACATGTCTTTGTGAGGGTGCAAAACAAAGCTTATGTTTCTGGAGTTAGTGCACTTTCAAGGGTGAGATGCCTCATGCATGTGTCCTCAAGCATGGTCTTAGATGTCAATATACCTGAGCCAGCTCCTGGCTGGTACATACGACCACATCCCACTGGCACAACTGTGACATTTACAAGCTGAAAAGCTGTCCAGGCCTCCATCGTCTTTAAAGCTGACTTCATACCTATTCATGCTGGTTCATGAAGTTCCAAAAAAGTTTTTATCTTGTTTCAGTTTTTCATTTAAGTTGTCCCAAAACACAAGGAGCTTTGTTTGAGCCACACTCACAAGATACCCCGAGGTTTCAGTTTCTAAGGAAGACCTTTGCAGCCCTAGACCTGAATTCCTTGTTACTCTTGTTACTCCCTGGGGATGCAGCAGGGTGTCCATATCCCTCTCTCCCACTGGTGAGCAGTAGCATTGCTGATGGTTCTGCAGCACTGAAGCTGTCCAAGCACATCTATACCCCATAGCCAGAGGTGTTTCTTATGAACACTAGGAACAGCAGTAACACCTAAAAATAACCACAGTGTAGAACTGGTTGAAGAATAAGGCAAGAATTTCCCAACAAATATCTAATTACTATATTAAAAATATTTCTTTCATGTAAGACTTAGCTTAACTAACTCTGTAAATTGAATGTGGCATCTTTCTAACGCTTCTCTGAGTCTCTGTGATTGTTTTCATTATTGTTATGATTGTAACTGTTACTAGAATGAAATTATTTACACATGGAGCTAAATGATTATTTTCATTGCTATTCAGCTCCTGACTGCATTAGGCTGGTAAGCTGCATCCACAAAAACACCCATGCTCTTCAAAGCTGCGGGTTTCCCCATCTTTGGGAGTGGCTGTGACACAATGTTCCCATTGTTCTGTACATTCAGGACTTATCAGGACATGTCAAGTGGAAAATGGTAGAAAAGTGGTCCTCTGACATCACCTGGCTGCTGTGGTACCTTGCACAGTGGAGCTGCTTTGGGCTTTTCTGCTGCATGGTGGGCACTCAACTGCTGTCTGCCCACCGTGTGTGCCTTTTGGATGTGCTCACTTTAGCAGGCTATTTTCCATGTGGGGACACCTGGTCATCCTAAGAAAGTATCCCTTTATGTGTGAAACACCCCTGACTCCATACAGGCTCCGTGGCTGTTGGTGCTCTAGAAGTCACTGTCAAATTTTAGGATCTTTTTGCTGTTTGTCTTCCCTTTTATTAGTCTTTGGCAAACCTGGATAGCGTGGAAAGAGCACACTGGAGTGTTGGTGTAACCATTGGGTGGTGGAACACTGACCAGTAGGGCCATAAAAGTCAATGAAGTGTATAAGCAGCAGAGCACATAATGATCAGTGAGTCTGCAGCAGTCCATCTTTAACACATGGACAGATATGTTCTGGTGGTTAAAGTGCATGTGTGAGAGCCAGGAGAACTAACTTTGGATTCTGTATTGGACCCTGATTTGTGCGTGATAGTCACTTCCCTACTGATGGCTTTGCTATTTTCCTGTTTGGGAAGAAGAGGGAACATAAGTGTCAGGTATGGGGGGGTTGCCACGTCCTGATTTATGAGTGGTCATAAGGCTCGTGTCTGAGATCCTAATGGGAGACTCTAGAGAAGTGCAGGGAGTTGGGCAGGTGCTTGGTTGGAGTAAATCAGCATAGTTCAATTAAAATCAATAGATTTATCCCATCTGGAGTGATAAAGGCTTTCCCATCAGTTAAAGGACTGGCCCTTAGTATGTAAGAGGAGTTAGGGATGCTGATCCTCCTCTCCCAGGAAAGGTTGTGCCCAAGAACATGTATTCACTAACAAAAGACCTTGGACTGTGGGATTTGTTACCAACAAGAAGGATATATGGAGGCGAATCATAAGGCAATTTTATTTAGGAAACATGGAAAATTAATTAGAAACTCTCAAGTTACCTTTGACTCTTTGGCAAGGACACATTAAAATTGCCAACCCTCTGTCCAGCAATATAAAAGCATTTACATCTGTATAGCTTCTGTTGGTCAATTTATGGAATAGGGAGGGTAAAACTGATGTAAAAATGGGACAGGCTTTGGATATGAGCAACTTTCAAAGTAGATACTCTTTCTGGAATTGGTCTGCAGCTTGTTCTGGTTTAGTTAAATTTGTTGAGTTGACCTAATTCAAACCTCAACCTGGATGTTCTTAGATCAGTTTAAAAAAAAATTACCACCAATTTTCCAGAGGTAAAACAGACTGACATAAGCCCAATTTCAAAGCATTCACAAAAATTAATAAGTGTTTTAAAAACATTTCAGCTAAAAGAAAAATAACAGCTTAATCTAAGGAACTTTTGCTTAGACTGGGCCTTCATTTCCAAAATCTGTACAGTAATATCACACAATAGACTGAGGTGCTGATTATGCCACAGATAATGTAGTTGTTAATGATCAAGTTAATGTTAAAAGCCATTACTGCTCATTGACATAATTCTCAGAACATTATACTGGAGAAGTGCACCTTTTGTGTAGCAACAAAATGACAAAATTGAAATGTTAAAAGTTGAGTGCCTGAATAATAGCCTGTGAAATCATTTAGACAAGATCATTGTTGTTGCTATTGTAAAAGAACCAGAGAGTGACAGAATGAGACAAAAAAAAGGAGGGGGAGGAAAAAAAAAAGCAGGCACCAGAGTGTCTCTTTCCTGAAGGGAGATGTAAGGTACAGAGGATTCCTGCTCCTCTGTTCTCTCTCTGCCTCTCCAATTTGGAAGGTCTTCATCTAACAACAGAGCACCCTCCTCTGGCAGCTCGCCAAAAATGAACGCCTGGCTTGGAAGCCGTCGGGATGGGGACGGGACCCCTCGCGTAGCATCGTCCCAGCGCTGGGGTGGGAAGCTTTACCCGGCACGGAGAAAGGCTCTTTTTTTGACTGCTTGCCAGGGAAATCTAGGACAGTGGCCCAAGCGTTATGTAAAAAAAAAAAAAAAAAAAAAAAAAAAAAAGTCAGTCGTGAGTGTTTTTGCTGTTTTGCCTGGAGAGGGGGTCACTGGCGACTGCAGTCGCTTGGTGTGGTGGAGGTCATGGGCTGGGACTCTTTACCCTAAACCTGGAGGATTTACAGGTCACTTCAGAAAACTCTCTGAGCCCTGTGCCACCCACGGGCATCTCCTTGACTCTCTGGGCTTTAATAAACCCGAGAAAGAGCGCAGAATTGTGGTAATGGGCTCCGCAACAGGCAGACCATTAAACGCCTGCAGTGGAGGGACACTTTACTGAGCAATATACTGTACAACAAGCCTGTGTTAAAACATTGACCCACAACATTTGGTCCATAAAAATAGTTACATTCGCAGGGACTCCTGGCAGTGATAGTTTTAATGCAGGGTCTGTGTCATGGTATAAAATAAATGACTTCCAACATTACAGTAAACGCTTAAAAGCTCCATTGAAAACCTTTCTGTGCAAAGCAATGAGTACATAGTGCAACTACCTGCAAGCCATGGCAGTTTTGTCCCTGAGCCACCCACAATGATCTGCTCTTGTGCAGAAAAACCCTTCAGCCCAGAAGCCAGTCCCTCCCAGCTCTCCTTGCTATCCTTGTAAAGTTGGGCAAATCACCGTGAAAAAGGTATTGAAGAGCACTTCACTGGATTATGTTTTCATTCGGGATTTTCCAGGAACACAGTTTTCTGCTTTTTTAAAGAGTTACCTGTGTCATAAATAGCACTTTGAACGTGACTCGGTTTGTTTAGCATCTCACAGTACCAACATTTCATAGGAATATTATGTGGCCTTTTGCTAAGTTTTCATGTGCTCTAGTAAGAGCTGTTGCCTAATAAATTTGGAGGCAACTGGCTCTGGTCTCATCTTATGCAGTTTACCACTTTTTCTCCAGCACAAATCTGTTCTATTTTTTGTATTCAGGTAGGGAGGTTCAAATCCAAGAACACCCATCTCAAACCAAAGCACTTCTCCATCCAGGTGCCAGCTGCCAGCCCACACTCCACTCCGTTTTCCTCTCTAATGCATTAACTTTCCTGGAGGGCTTTGATTCTTGTCCTCCTACGGTTCCTGTAAGCTCCCACAAAACCATCCGGTATATTCTCTGCCTCCAGTGACTGTCTTTCTCAGGATATCTTACTACAGGGTCTGCTACTCTTGGCACCCTCTTCCTGTGACCCCAGCCACTATTGAATTAAATCTCTTCCATGGTTTGGCTATGAATTGCAGCCTAAAGTCCATAACTAAACTGTGCATAGTATTGGAATTCAGCAGGAGCTGGGGCCAGCGATTAGGGATGGTAGACCCTGCCACTTTATCTGTCATGACAGGAGGGAAATTTTAGAGAAGGAAAATTACTGGCAGGTCACAGTTTGGAAGGAAGGTAGCACTAATATAGGGCTTCTGTTTCTGCTGTGCTCATTGCTGTAGTATGAGGGATTGTGCAGTTCCTTAGGAAAAGTTAGGGCCCTGCAGAAGGGATTAAATATTCCACTGCCTCTTGCTGTGGAGATACGGATTTTTTTTTTTTTAAAGGTGTGATCTTCCAGCTATAAAAAAGGAAAAAACAATTTTATTTTCTTCTGTTTTCAGGAAAGATAAATCTGAATAAGGAAATCTTTCTTAAAATCAGCCAAACTTGTTACAGAGGCAGATCTTTACAGCTGGAGGTTTTCCATGAAGGTGTCTTCACCTCTCAGGACCAGACTCTCTGCACTTGACATGCCTGGATGCAGCTACTCCCAGGGACTGTAGAGAGAGTAGCGATGCCCATGAGGCTGGATTTGGGACCCTAGTGCAAGGCTGGGATGGTGAGGGTGTGCAGAGCATAGGGGAGGTTATCTGTAGTGTGTTTGTGATGTCCTGGTAGTGGAGGAGGGCTGTCATGGAGCTTCCTTGTAGTCCTTGGAGATATTATTATTGTGGTACCCCCTAGTTGGAAGGGGAGAAACTTTGACATGCGCACTGAGTGCGGAAGTAGGAGGTTCAATGTGCCCTAAGGGCTGAAACCTGCACTATATCTGGCTAATTTTGCTACCTCTAGTTCATAAAACAGCTTGGATGCAAGAGCACATACCACCCTGCACACCCTTTAAACAAGCAGTACTCAGTAAAAATGAAATTATTGCTCCTGCCAGTTTTCCCGTTCTTGCCATTTCTTTCTTATCTAACTCTGAGCTAAGGCCAGCTGCTCTTCACCTAGATATTTATTTCTCTCAGATACTAATCAGTTGAGTAATACCTGGAACTCATCAAGTGGAGCTGGAAGTCGTAAGAGCCCGACTGTCACCAAAGCCCCCATTCCCAGCCTGTGCCCCTCTTGGTCTCATCTCACTGCTGGATTAGAGAGGAGATGCAGCTGATCCTGAGCAGAGCCAGCAGACTATAACTCGGAAAAGATAAGGAGTATTGTAACGTTCAGGGGTCTATCCTAGAAAAATGCATGAATTCTGCTGATTTTTTTTTTATTATTTTTTTTTTTTTTTTGCTCTGGCTCAGTTTTGAGAGGGCTCCAGGCAATTTAGATGTAACTACTTATCCCTCAACCAGGGAAGCACCATGGTTTGGGTTAAGAAGCTGATTGGCAAAGTCCAGGGGTGCAGATAGAGGTCAGAGGCTCTGTGAGTCTGATGGGTGCTATCTCTTCCAGTAGCCGGCTTTTGAACAGGGAGAACTTGTAATAAAGTGATTCAAGTATTATGTGAGGAGAGATGGGTTTCTGAAACACTGCCTGAGCTGTGGCAGTTCAAGGTGAGGCAGCAGATGATGTTTTGAAGGGGACATGGAGAAGGAAACTAAAGAGGCTGAGAAGTGTTGCACAGCTGTGCAGGTGGGGAGAGGAAAGGTGCAAGTCAGGCAGAGCTGCAAAGAAAGCCTAGGTAAATATTAAATAATTGGAATATGAATTTTGTGTCAAATCCCTCACTGATTTTTCACTGCATGTGTATACTTGGCTTGTCTATTTAGAAGCCTTCAAAATCTAGGTAAAATATGAAAGAAGACCACTAAATTGGTCCCCTTCCCACATCACTTCGCAGTTTCTTAAAATGTGTTTATGTTGAAAATACCAGAAATCATCCTACCTGCGCACTCTCTTATCTAATTAATGCTCTGTCCTTTATTTTTATTACTTCTAAAAAGCCAAAATGTTTCCTTCAAAGAGATTAGTTAAAAAGAACTGGAAATATGTCAAGGAAATATTTCAAGAACATGGAATTTTTCAAGGAAATGAAACCCAGCCAAGATAAAGTAACTCTTCTTCTTCACCTTACACACAAACTCCCTTGATTAGTATCAGCTTTAACCAAAAAAATGTCCCTTCTGAGTGGAGGACCTGAGTCCTATGTGTCACCCCAAGAGAAATTTAGGTCTGGACCCAGGTTTTTATGGAGAAAGTGCTGATGCAGCTGCAGCACAGCACAACTTTATGAATGGGGTGTTGATAAGTGTTGTGAGCAGCCATCATATTGGAATTACAGTGCAAACCAGGCATGTGCACAGGTCACTGCTTTTTATGAACACATGTTCCCAGATCTTATGACAAATAGGAAAGTAGCCCACGTTGACCTTTGAAGCCTGTTGCAAAGTCATTGCTGAGCTATTATTTGAGTAGCTTGAGGTAGAATAATGTTCAACTCAGCTTCCTGGAGCTGCATTTGAAATGCAATTAATTGACTGCTGTTAGTTGTCAATTAACATTTATTATCAATTAGTTCATCAAATTGATTAGTTGGCAGGACCTTAAAGCCTAAATGCACTCCTTTCCATTATAAATATGTCTATAAGAGTAAAAGCTACTCACTAATTGATGTCAAACTGAAATTGCTTATGTTGGTCAAGAGACAGAGCACATTGTTTTTTTTAAAATCCATATTAAATTAATTTTGCAGCAGAAACATCAGTAGTACATTATTTTAAAACACTGTCTCTGGTGCATGTGACTGTGTGTACATCTCTTAAAGCCATTAAAGTTTACAGGTATGATATAGGAATTGCTGGGAGCCTTTTTCCTTGTTTGAGAAGTGATGATCTTTCAGTCTACCAGACTAATTTTTTATTAGTCTGCCTGCTAAAACATCTTGTAGCAAAAAACATGGCATGAAAGCCATTCAGTTTTAGCAGATCTATTGTAAAACTATTGACATTTCTCCCTTCCCCACTCTCTCCCCCCTTGGACCTATCCACAATTTGGGGGGCCATTCTTGTGCAGCAGGCATTAAGCAGGATTATTCAGGGACATCTCTTTGTGACTAAAACAGATCACAGAAAGGAGTCACTAGGTATTTCTCAAAAAAAAAAAAAAAAAGATTATATTTTCAGTGCCTTATTCTTGCAGGCCCATAAACAGTTCCTATGTTTGTGAGAGCCTTATTAAAGAGATGAGATATATGGGTTAGCTTTGCAGTTTTAAATGCAATACTTGTCTTGACTTATTTGCTCCTAATCCTGGGGCTAAGGAGCAGATAAAATCCTGAAAACTATTCCTTTAACTTTTTGTATGCACAAAATACCTGAGAGGGGTTATTCATTTTCATTGCCTTTGTGCAATGAGATTATTCCTGCATCCCCCAAAACTGTGACCTAAATATGGCTGAAAGACACAACATGTGACCTGCTTAGTGCTGCCTGTCATGGCCTGGAGCCACAGCAGGAACTCTATTAGTGGGAACAGCACAGATGCTACCAGATGGCCAACATATTGTCCAGAGATGACCCATGTATAATTGCAGAAAGTTCAATACATTCAGGTTTTGAATTTAATTGCATTGACCACCTTAGCTACTGCCGCAACACAATTTAATTTATTTAAGGTGGAAACTTAACTTGCAGAAGGGAAGAAAATATTTATGCTTTTAATATCACGTTTGCATGGGGTTTTTTTGCAAACTGGAGGAAGGCGAGCCCCGTGCACGTTAACAGATGTTTGCAGAGGTCACACTACCTGAATGCAGTTCAGGCAATTCAAGCAATGAGGGAACAATACAAGATTTTTTTTTTTCCCATTCACTTCCTGCAGTTTATTTAGATCAAGTTCCATGGGACCAAATCTGGCAGTCTTGACTCAAGCAAACAGCCCACTGGAGGGAGGAAAAATAAACAAAAGGACTCTTTTAAATATTTGAGCATGAGGGGTTTGCTTGAATAGCGAGTGCATAACAAGCTGCTTAATTTTTGTCTTTAAAAGATACATTTTAGAGAGACAGCACAGTTTACCTACTAAGACTTTAGACTGAGAAAGTAAACCCTTGTATTCAGTTTCTCTCCTGCATACCATGGATAAACTGTGGATCATAGCAGGAGCCTCCTGACTCAGACTTAGGGTCAGGACCTTCTGGAGCTGACCAGCCCTTTCCATGCAGAATAACGCTTGGCTCTTTTCTCAGCCTCCTGTGGTGCCTCTGTTACCTTGAGCTGTAATATATTAATTTTGAGTGGGCTTTATATGTTTTTCTAGTTCAGAAAGCCCTCACTCATCATGAAGCTGGGTTGCAGTCTCATGGAGCAGTGAGTTTTGAGCGTGATGTCAACTATACGTGTTGCAGATCCACGAGAAATGGCAGGAGATGGGAACCTGGCTTGCTCTTCAGGATCAAAAAGTCCAGCTGTATGGGGAAATGAGCATGTAGACCCCTAAAAGAGCAAGTGAGAGGGTGAATCATACTGCAAGACATCAGGAGTGCTGGTGAGGGGGCCACATGTGGGGCTGTGCTGGTTTGGAGCAGGTTCTGGCATGAATGGCCTCGCCAACAGATTTCCACTCGGATCCCTTCCATTTCTCTCTCTCCCATTTCCTTGCTTTACTATATTGGCTTTCTAGCTTGGCCTGTGTGGGCCCTATCAAATCCCAAACATACTGGTAACTTTATTATAATTTTCCCTTGGAGTAAACCATAGTCAGTTGAGTTATATTCATTATATTAAGCCATTTGTCAACTTCCAGTAAGAATATTTGCAGAAGCAGTCAATCGTCAATAGATGGCTGAAAATCTAATGTTTTTTTGGCATGAGTATGTAACAAAAAAAAAAAAAAAGATAACTTGGTGGTGAAGGATGGACCCAAACCATAACATGTAGTTCTGCATCCAAATTGTCAAGGGATGTGGGCTTTTGGCCCAGCAATGAAGGCAAACACGTCATTTCATATGGCCACAGCTCTACTCTTTCCCTAAATTTAGTGCTTGAGGTCTTGATTTGTGTCCATTGCTACTAATATAGCAGCCTGATTTCCTTCGTGTGTGAAGAGAAAAGCTTCTTATATACCAGAACCATCACAATGAAGAATTATTGTTTTAGGGATGGGGTGTGGGTGAATATTGCCCTTATTTTTTTCCACGCTGTCTCTAATCAAATGTAATCACCGCAGCATGTGTTATTGATTTTGTAATTGCTTCTTGAACGGTTTGGGCCCCAAGACTGCTACGCTGGTGAGGATGTCATTTGGGTTATATATATAAGCTAATGGATGATGTATCTTTTTATTAGGAAAGCCCTCTGATATCTCAGTTAAAGATGAAAGACTTGTCCCACTTGGTTGGTAACACTTTCCAGTGTGACAGCGGTCTTTCACCTGTGCTTCCTTTGTGTCGCTAATTCCAAATGCTTGTGTTGCTCCCTGTAAAGTGGTGAGGCCAAAGGCATGGGTGTTTTCCACGTAATTCCTGTGGTTATGGCATCTGAGCTGCAGCACGTGGCTTTGGTGCTTCAAAAACTGGCTGACACTGCCTTGGTTCCCAAAACAAAGCAGTTGCTTCTGGGTACTAACTGAGCATCACTTAATGTATGTCTCAAATCAGGCTGGAAAAGCTGCTGTTAATATGAGGTCAAAATGGGGAAATGGATAAAGGAAGAAGAGCTTGTGTGGGAATTGTGTAGTCATGTGTTGCCCTGTGTGAAGGGAAACATTTTTTTTTCATTGATAGAGTGGGATTTAGGTTATCTTGGGAGAATTCTAGCACAGCACCAGTTTCACCAACCATAAAATCCAGCTTGAGGCGTCAGTGAAGCCTGAAGTGCAGCTGGGACTCAAATTTATGATATGTCTGAAGTCTTGGAGTGGGGTTTGAATGATGAAGTAGGGCTGGCATTGGCATATTGGGAATCCTGAGAGAGGTACTGCCCAGCCTGGGTGGTCTCTCCCCACGGCATGAGGGCTTCTCTGCGTCACTATAGTCTTGTGAGATGGTTGATCTGATCTGATGGCTCACTCCTGCCAGGAAAAGTCAGTCCTTCTGCCCTGCCTGCTTTGGCTGTGCATTCCCATGCTCTCTCCTGCATGAGGTCTGGTCTGTGTCCAACCCCTTGGTGGTCTGGTTCAGCATGCACTGCTATGAGAAAAGCAACCCAGCAAGGAGGGTTAGAAACATGCAGCAGTGACAAGGAGCTGAGCAAGACCTCTAACAGAAACAATCTATGAGGGCTCAGCTGTCTTGGGAAGCCTCACAGTATTGATATCTCTGTGGTCTGAGCTCCCTCTTCTAGAACATTCCATGGGAAGGCTTAAAGCATCCTTCTGGAGGCATGAATTAACACAGAGCTCTGATCCTGAGAGGAGCTGTACTGGTTCTCCTACTCTTAACACCTGGAACATCCTATTTTTCTTTTCCTTGACAGCTGTCTTTTAGCTCAGTCAGAGGGATTGAGAATGAGTTCACCTGGTTTTAGAAGTCTAGATCAGAGCTAGTTAATTTGGGCTTCCTTTAAACCAACGGGGAGAAATAGATCCTCTAAAATGCATTTCATCTGGCCTGGTTTTATATCTACTTTAGAGTGAGGTTAATCCCACATTAATGACATCTCCTTTTCTAGCCTGAACGTGAGAAGAGCCTGGCTCAGATGTCTGCAAGATAGACATCTGCATTTGGTCACATAAATCCCACCCGCAGAGCCGCTCCACTAATGTGACGAACCCAGATGAATGGCTTCAATTAATAACAACAATAATAATATAGACTCTATAATCTAAATATAGAAAATAACTTCAGTTAGGTTTTTTTTTCAGATGTGGACCAGATCTTTCCTTGGTGTTGACCATGTTATTTTTGATTCAGTGGGGCTCGTGGTGAGTAGTTGTTTGCAATGGTCAAGAGCAATGGTGGTACCTTCTTTAGGCAAACTAAACTAACATACTCTTCCTGCTGATAGAAATAGAAGAATTTTCCAAGGTGAGGGATTGGTTTTGTTGTTCCGAATGAGATTGGAAAGCAATATCTCTGTTGAAGATATCCCTTGTAAAAACACAATGGTTGCAACTTTCTGGAACCACTTGTGACCCCCAAACTTACTCATTTATTAGAGTTTCTCACTCAGCTCAAGCTGAAGCAAACAAATGAAACTAATTACTCTTGAAGTTGGGTATTGCCTTCTTGAGCTTTATGAGCCTATTTTTCTGAAATTAGAAATTGCCTAACAATGTGGAATGTTTCCAGCAAAACTGCTTCCTACAGCTACAATTTTTACAGTCCCACAAGTGCCTTGTGGGCTACCTTTGGGTAGGCAGCAGTGACATCCAGTGGCCAGCAACCTGATCACAGGTCTTCTCCCAGAGCCTGTCTCACCTGGGAAATCTCTCCCTTGGATAGCTGTGTGACCCCACTGAGGTTTAATACACTTATTCTGCTTAATGGTTTTGGTTGGTTTGTTTGTTGGTTGGTTTGGGTTTTCTTTGTCCAAGAGACTCCAAAGTCCTCAGAGAGATCTTCTCCAGAACTCCAACAAGGACAATGGAAATCTACTGATTAAAAAAAAAATAATGTATTTTTTAGATTGTTGGCTTCATTGTAAAATATTTTAATATGGTTGTCCACAGACATGGATGTCTGAATAGGTGTTGAAGGACAAGGTGTAGATATCGATGTTGGAAAAGTTTGACCTTCTTTGGATTCTCTACAGAGTACAAAAATC
Organism: Chiroxiphia lanceolata; assembly: GCF_009829145.1. Taxonomy (NCBI): domain Eukaryota; kingdom Metazoa; phylum Chordata; class Aves; order Passeriformes; family Pipridae; genus Chiroxiphia; species Chiroxiphia lanceolata. The sequence goes on along the minus strand of NC_045643.1, from coordinate 36,000,240 downwards.
CTATGGGAAATGGAGCATAACAGTAGAGACCCTGCATATATTGCTTTAATATTAACTTATTTACTTTCAAGGCAGTGGATCTGATCCCAGTTGAGTCAGTTCATTGCAGATTGATAGTGAAGACTGGGGTTTTTCTCTTTTATTCCCAAAAGTAAACATTTTCAGGATTAGGTCCATAGTTATGCACCTCCAAATGCAGGAAAAACAGTTGACCTGGTGGTGAATGTTCGGATGACTTGTACCTCCTCTGTGCTTATATAGTCTCCGAGCCTTTCTAAAGCAGGGACACATGGTCCACCTTAACTTTAAGTAGTTACTCCTTTCAGTTATGTCAGCTACTTAAATTTATTTGCAGACAGTCAATTCATATTGATCATAACTCGACCTTACAATGACCTTGAGCAAAGGTACTCTGTGACTGCTATAGATATTGTGATCAATACTGGAGAGCAATTGACTACACCTAGTTACTGATAAATGGAGTTTAAAAAAAAAAAAAACCTAAAAAAAAAGGTACACTATTTTCAGAAACAAAGATAACTGCTCATTTAGTCGGCTGTTTGCAAAGGTTTAATATTGATACATGAAGTTATAATGACATCCTTGGGCATTCTCAAATGGTAGAAAACAATAGGGTGCAGAGTCACTGTGGCACATTAAGGAGAAAGAATCATTAGTTCCCAACTTCAAATAAAAAATTTCATGATATTTATGACAACAACACTGAGAACAAATACTCTTACTTAGCAGTGCTCATTGGAGAAGGCATGTATCAAACTGTGCCTCTTTTCTTTATGTGTGAGCCAGGTCTAGTGAAATAAAACACTGCATTACTGTGCACAGAACAAAGCCTTTAGTAGCACTTATTCTACTTTAGTACCACTCTCCTTTGCACATTTGTGCCCGAATTAAATTGCACATCCCCAGGTATAACCAACTGTAATCATGAGGAAGAGATCACTGTGGTCTCAGCACATCTGCTACACATTGATACCCCTCCCCACACTGCCTGAAGTTGAAAGGGAAGATGCAAGGGATGTTTTCCCCTGGTATTCCTCTCACTTAACTCAGAGTCCCACTGAGCAATGGAGCTGAGTATGAGCAGCTGAGACATAAGATGGAAGTCCATTGGCAAAATGGTAGCAAGCTGCATGGGAGGGTGGCTTTATCTCCAAATCTGCTGGTTTCTGTACAGGGGAAGCCATTCCAGCATGTGCCTGGGGGTGAGGTTTGATGCCCAGAGAATGCTCCGGGGACATGGGAACAGCAGACCTCACAGAGGTACAAGTGAAGTTCATCCCTACCAGCACCCCAGAGCTCACTTTCTGTCAATGCTGTCTGCAACAAAACCTGGGTCTGGCATTTTACATGATTTCAGGGGGTTTTTTTGAGGAGCAGATTTCTACATGTGTGACATTCTTTACAAAAGAAATTAATTAAATGGTGGGATGGATCAAGCTACACAAATCAGAAACAGGAGAGGAAACGTTTTGCAGGCACAGACCTCCCATAGATCTATCTCCCTGTGCTCTTCAGCATTTCCCCCAGGCCCTTAAGTTTCTCTGCCCATTCTCAAAGTTAATCTCCTGATCATATTTCTTCAGTCCCATACAATAATTGTGGGTTTTTTCTTTTTTTTTTTTTTCCTTTTCCCCCCTCACACTTCCCTGTGTTTTGTAGAGACAGTGCCCATCTGGCACAGGCTCCTTCTATGTCTTACTCTTCAGTCAAGTTATTCGTTAATAAACTGGTGTTTTCAGTGTGTTGGTACATCAATACAGTACAGAGTGGTTCAGTTAGCTAGCATTCTGGGAAATCCTTTGCTGTATTGAAGAACTGTAAATCTCCATTATTGCTTTCCATAGCACAAATAATGAATCGCCCCTTACCTTCACAACATCCTCTCAGTTAATTTTTAAGGGTGAATGCATTGCGTAGTGCCTAGCAAAGGGGATCTGGCTGTGCCCAGCCTGGATTACCAGGCATTTGTTGGGCTTTGGGTTGGTTTTTTTTGGTATAACTTCAGCTGCTACCTGGAAATTCAGCAATAGCAAAGGGAAGCCAGGGCGAGCACAGCAGGAGCAATATTGAAACGTTCGGATGAAAATAATCATCAAGACTTCGGGATTTTTTCCAGAATGAACCTAAACTGGAGGCTTTACCGATTAGTCCATGACTGATTGAAGAGGTATGTCACCTGCTACTACATGGCAGCACATCCCGTCGCACCACAATTGCCTGCCTGGAGTCATTATGGTGTATTACATCCTTTTGTTATCAAACTGTGTCATGTTGCATCACAGTCAGGAGCAGCCGGATGGAGACGTGGCTGACACGGTGCCTGTAACAGATGCAATGAGACATAGCATCCAAAGCACATACCTGCTTTTAGTCAAGGCTCAATTTGCTCAGAGCGTATTTTGACATATCTACAGAGGGTTTGGAGTTGCAGGTAATCCCTTCTGTGTTTTGCTCTCGCTCAAGACACTAGTCTTTCTGCAGGATTAGGAAGAAATGCAAGCTTTAAATTCCCTTGTCTTGTTGCACTGTCATCAAATAGGTATGAAAACTTTCTTAGTCTCGCTAGTGCAATAAATGCCTGAGATCTGGGAACTTTAGGCGCCCTGGGAGTGTTGTTTTAAACCCTAATCCCAAAAACTTGAAGAAATAAAAATGTCTTCTAGTTACTTTTGTAAAAATGAAGAAACTCTTGTAAAAGTCTAAGACTGGGCTTCCAAACTATGAGGCGTATTAAGACAGTGATATAGCAAAAGCAAAAAAAAAAATATTCTCATATTAATTAATCTTGAATGAAAACAAATTTTTAATATGAATGCATATGATATTCATGGTGTGCCAAATGAATTCTTTATGATCAGAGCCTCTGCAATCAATACTAAATGAATTCATAATAAGACATCTAAAATACAGTGTTACCACCAAAAAAAAAAAATAAAAAAATAGGCAACCATCAAAACTGCAGCCTAAATAAAAAATTGCCCAGGAAGATGGTTTTAGCTATGACGGTCAATGGTAATTCTTTACTTATTCTTTTGTTTTACCTCTTTCTCTCCTTCTTGTCAGAACATTCATACAAACCTTCTTGAAGAGTAGGACAGTGGTGTGAGAGGTGCACGGTGTGGATCAGTGGTGACTCCAGAGTTAGGGGGCAGCACAAAGGGGTGTCTGATGCATGGGGATGAAGACACACCAGGGTGATATTATCAAGGAGAATGGCAGAAAATATGAACGGAAGAAGAGCAAAATCAGAGAGGAAGATGGGCAAGAAATGAAAAGGGAGTAGAGACTTTCTCTAATAGTGGTTGGTGGGTGATAGGAAAATGCTCTATAGGACACAGTAATTCCAGCACTTTCTTGTTGGTAATGAGGCTTCTGGGGCTTTTAAAAAAAAAAAATTAATTTTTTTTTCTTCCTATAAACTAATACTTTAATTGCCTAGTCTCTTGAAAATCTTATGGACCTAAAAATTTGGAAGCTAAGAGTGCAAGTTAACCTAATAGAGACAGCAACCCAGGAGCACGGGTTCTCCTGTACTTTGGCAGCATGTCAATATTTGTTTTGCTATGGGCGTACCTGCAAGGTGAGGAAAAAATACTTTCAAAGAATGGTCTATACTAGGAAATCCTCTCCAGTAGATATATTAGCTACCTGGAGCTGTCATGCAACCTCTGAAGTAAAAGGAATTACCTGTGCTGTACTGGTATAACTGACAGCTAAATCTGCCTAATCTGCCTTAATTATACTCTTCAGTTCAGGGTCTTTCTGGTGATTTGAGGGCGGGAGGTTCAGCAGGGAATAAAAGTCAACTGCTTTCCCTTCTAGTTAGAATAGAGGAGAATTAGCTGGAGGACATTAGGAGAGTTTCTAAATATCTTTCCTGCCAATATTTGATTAGGGACTTTAATTTCATTAGACAAACTGATTTTTTCATTAGCCAAACTGATTTTTTCATGCATTGCTCTCTCCTTTTAATGTGTAAATTACATGGGATTTGACTCTCATTACTACATTGATATGGGTGATGCCTTCAAATGGACGCCAGCACCGTGTTCACGGACAAGTCTACTGAGAAGAGCTGCTTTGTGCTTTGCTTTGGGAAGTAACTTCTGTAAAAAGCCAGTTTGTGATTCCTCTTGCACACTCTTTCTTAGGAGAGTAAATTCTAGCAAATGACCTGGGTCTCCTGGTTATGACATGAAGTAGGACTGCATCATATGAAGCATAGTTTGGGTAAAATTGTGGAGTGGAGCTGATGGAGGACACAGTTCAACAAGTACGCACCTGCTTTGAACCTGAGCAGTTCAGTTGCAATGATTTCAGCCTCTGTATTTCTGAATCAAGATTGCCATAATCTGCTATCTTTTCATAGTACTCATTTTGACCATTTACCTCCCATGTCATGTGCGTCAGTTTTGTAGGAACATTGTCACCATTTTACGTTACTTTTGCCGAACAAATGAAGTATCTAAACAATAACATGGAAAGGTGTTTCAAAATGTGTTTTTCTGGGGTCATTTGGGGTAAAATGAAGCTGAAAAAGAGAAGCAAGATGAAGTTTCCAAGTACTTCTGTAATTATGAATGAGCTGGTTCAGCTCCAGTCCTAAAGTCTGTAGCGCTGCGGATCATGGTGCATCATGTTCCTTGCTGCCTGGTGCTGTGTATGCCCAATAAAGCATACAGTTACAATAAAGTAACTGTGCTGGTATTAAGCACGAGATAAAAGTAAAATCAAAATACATTGGTTCCAAAGGCACAGCATTTGGGGCCGATATTGCATCAAAACTTATACATGAAGTTGAATCAATACTTGTTTTACTGGCTCCTCAGAAAATACAGGTGCTGAAGGAAGGGAGCCCAGTTGTTATTACCAGATAAAACTCTCTGCTTGGAGTGGAAAAAGTGAAATTTAAAGCAGTGCTTGCTGTTGTTGCATAGCTTTTAAAAAAGGAAAACAGGAGCTTTTATTATCAAGGCTATTATGGGAACACCCATCATTTTTACAGGCTTGTGCTTTGGTAAATAAACACGTTGACAGAATTTCTATAATTGTTTTGAAAGTATTTTTATTAAAAAGGGCTCATTTTGTGCAATACTGAGTAAACTTCAGAACTGAAGTAGAACTTTGATATTTAAGATTTTTTTTATTTCAAACTATTTCTGTCTTGGGCAAGGCCGAACTGAGCATCTCAGCAGAGGTCTGGGTGATGCTCTGCATCAGAAGAGCCAAGGAAAGATGAAGTGTCTTGCTTATTGAAGTGATCAACAATTTAGCATTAACAGGGTTGCAATATTGCATGGTTTAGCCAGATCGTAACGTTTTGTTTGTCAGAATTGTTAAAAGTTGAATTCTGGATTCAGTTCTTTGATGCCTGCAAAAAAACCTGATCCATGTATGGAAATACTTTGGCTTAAAGTTTCCAAATGTTTTTGAGTTCTCAGGAAAGAAAAGTCTATTTTGGACTATAAGAAATGAGAAAAATTTCTCTATCGAGAGCTGTTTTTCTGCAAAGTTTCCTTTACATTTTTGCAGAGTCTCTACGTCAGACAAAGTATTTTCTCCCATATTATATAGTAGGTATGGATTTATTTACACTAAAATATAACATCATTATATAATAAGTTTTCTTGGAGTGCTTGGTACTGTACAAACCACAAAAATTTTTGCTCCAGTGACCTTGTAATATAAAACTGAGGGAGCAATCACATTGCATTATGTGCCAGTGTGGTGAAATTAGTTTTGCACTGCCTAGGCAAAAGGATCTCCCTTGTCATCCAAATTACAGGACTGGGGCCCATATGTATGCACTCTGCCTGTTTGTTTATGCCATACAAATGGTAATACCAGGAAATATTTTTAAGAGTTGATGTCCCTTTTCCCGCTGCATTTGTGGGTTTTGTTGGTTTTGGGTGGGTTTTTTTTAAATATTTCTCTCCTGGGTAAAATGTGACCGTTCAACAGAGTTGAAATGAGTTATGTTAATCTTCCATCATAAATATGAAACACTTTCAGTTGTTTTGCTGTCATTAGTTGTCCAGCTAAAAAGCAGGGAGCGGTTTACAGGCAAATAGCAAGTGTTTGTTGGGGAGAGGTACACAGGAATAAACATGGATGTCTGGCCCAGTATTAAGGATGAGCTTTAAACTTGCAGAATTTCGTCTTCATTTCTTTTCTTTAAATGCAGACTTATTTCTGATTTATGTATTTCAAAGCTCATGCAGGTAAAGGAGGGAGATTTTCCAGCGGTGCGGGGTGAGCCTGTTAAGAATTACAGTGATTCTCTTAATTGGAAGGTGTAAGCAAGAATCAATTTTCTTTACTAGAGAAGTTGGGTGAGTAGCAGGTTCATCTAGAGCAGGGTGAACTCTTATAGCATTAAACCAAGGAAATGTGAGATATCCAAAATTAGAGTTCTTCTTTCAGCTGGAGACTGGGAGGGCTGTGTGGGACAACACAGAGGATTACACAGGTTTTACCTCCAACAAATCAACAGAAGGACCTTGAAAGATACTCATTTGTATATTTTCTAAGTAAATAGTTTTCAATAGATAATAGAATGCTAGAATGGTTTGGGTTGGAAGGGACCTTAAAAACTACCTCATTCCAATCCCACTACCATGGACAGGAACACCTTCCAATATCCCAGGTTGCTCCAAGACTCATCCAACCTGGCCTTGGACACTTCCAGGGATCCAGGGGCAGCCACAGCTTCTCTGGGAAACCTGTGCCAGGGCCTCACCACCCTCACAGCCAAGAATTTTATCCAGATATCTAACCTAAATTTCTCCTCTTTCAGTTTGAACTGATTTCTCCTTGCCCTTGTCCTAGCTTATTTAATAAAATACCCAGTGGAGCAGAAAGCTGTTCCAAAGACTCAGTTGGCTGGGAGGACCATGGAGACACCTTCAGGGACTGATATTACCCTCTCTGAACACCGCTTTCCAGCTTGCCTGCTGTCTAAGAGATGGATTTTGTGCTTGATGGAAGTGTGGACAGGCCCCGCTTTCTGTCCCCGGGGAAGGCGTTGGGTTTCCCTGAGCCCAGAGGATTAAGCCCTACGGGCCTCTTCCTCCTGTTTGAAGCACATGATATGGATATCGATGTTTTTGGTGGGGCCAGGACTCTCTAAAACACGTATCACACCAGGCTCCGCGGAGTCTACGCTCCGTGGAGATGTATAGGCAGGGATGGAGGGCAGCCAAGAACGGCTGCTGCTCTGGAGGGCGAGTGCTGTGCTATGTAATGGCTTAGATTGGTTTCAGGGCCTTCCTTTAGCTAATATTTGTTACTTTTCCATGGAATATAGAGGTAGGTTTGCATTTCAGGCTAGCTTGGGCTTCTTTTAACCTCAGATCATCTGGGTTTCATAGGTACCGGTCATACCATGAGCTTAAAATGTTCTTTTTTTTCCTCACGTGTTCCCTTTCAGAGTGAAGGCAGATTTTTATTTTTAAACATTTGGAGTTTGTTTTCATAAAGTTTCCCCAATCAAGACGGTATCCAAGCCATCTCGGTTTGTCGTCGTACATCCAGTATTACTACATTAGCTCTTAATAAAGAACTCATGCAAAAACCAGATTCCCTTCACACTAACTACAGAAACATGTTACGGGAATGTGACCATAGAGCTGTGTGGAAAATGATATTACTTGCAGAAGATTTGTTGTCACATAACAGCCTCCTCATCTGCTGATTACTATCTTACGTTTATTGTGCATCTTCCTTTGTGTAGCGACTGTGATACTTTCAAAAGTGTTTAAAACCTCTGCAGTAAAACAAAATAATAATATTTAAAAAAAAATAAAAATCCTGAAATGCCTCTGCTAGCATCGAGCTAAATCCAAACTAAAAAGTAAATTTATACATATGCTGTATATTAAGCTTAACCAGGGTAACGCCCCTTTCCTTTGGTTTTTGGAAGAGAGTCCCACATTGTCACATGTAAAGGGACATTTCAGCACTGATTTTCATTTTCATGAGATTAAAAGTGAAACATGTAACCACAAAGCTGGTTTATGTCATCCCCTGTTGGAGCCAGCAGTAATGCCAAAAATTAGATATTTGATAGGTTTGTGAGAGAAACAGATGCAGGAGGGATGCCATTCCCACAATTTTAAACTCCTTCTTATCTTTAAGCTAGAAAGAACATTCCAGATGAAGAAAATCTATCTTATTGGCTTTAGAAAATAGAGGAAGAAAGTTGCCAACAAAAAAAAAAAAAAGGAAAAAAAAGAATAAGAAGAAAAGTTAATTTAAAACCAATGTCAGTCTTGGGGAATTGTAAACCATAATTGAGGGAGAGAGCGTGTGTGTACATTCATATATGTGTGCACATTTACAAAATAAATAGACTGAGATGGGGCTTTTCCCTTCCTTTTTGATCTGTTTTATTCAGCCTGCAGTCTCACTTTGGCTTTTTTAATACTTTTGGGGTGCAGAGGGATGGAGGATGGTAAAAATGAAGGGAAGAATCTCCCCCAAACGTATACTAAATAAACTCAGCAAAAGCATCCAAAAAGTATTCTTTCAGCTTTTTGTTTTGGAAGCAGTTTGTATGTCCCTGTTCTTTTTATTTCATTCTGCCAGCTGTCTGCTAAACAAATCTAGCCAGGTGGGGCTTACAACCCATGACTAAAAAACCTACTAGTGCAGCTGTCCAGCTTGCCTGGAGGAAGAATTCTAACAAATGGCAGGAATGAAAAGATTGGTTTTGTTTTCAAGAAAGTAGCTATGGTACCTTCCTTGCTTCGTTGTTGGCTTTTTTTTTGTTCTGCTTGCTTCAGTTAACTCATGGCCTCCTAAGGTTTTACAGAGTAATGGAAAATCCACTTCCGTGGTTCATCATTTAACGTGCTTTTCGGTATTGCTTGGGTTTCTTTTTTTCCTTTTTTTTTTTTTTTTCTTTTTTTTCCCCCCTGTAATGATTTTATTCTGTGTTAGACACATAGGGCAGCTGCTTCGAGTGTTGCTAAATGTAAAATAATCTGACACTTTCCCTACAAATCACTGGTAAGCCATATAGTAGCTTAGCTGGATTTTTAAATATTCAAGAGTTGAATATATAACTAGTGAAGGGTGATGGTGGGTATTGTTTATCCACAAGCTGGGGACAGAACAGGCTTCTTTGCACTGCTTCATCAATCGACCTCAACTGTGATTTTCTAGTCAGCAAATGAATGCTTCATTTTCAGTGTCTGTGTTGAGCTAAACAAGAGTTGTGCTAAAAATTACTAAACCACCATCTGATCTATAGTTCCAGCAGTAGAAGATTAGCATGTGAGCCACTGAGGCACCTTCCCTCACTCCTGCCAGAAAAAGAAATGTGTGAAAGGTGTTTGTCACCAACTTCCACTTAGGGGATTCAACTGAAAATCTCCCTCTGCTTTCTGTTGAGTAACGGCCCAAACAAAAAATAATTGGTTTTTGGCCCAATTCTGCCTCCTTTGAAGCCAGTGACATCTTGTTCTTTTGACATCTTTTGTACAGCTCCACGTTGATTGAGGGTGATCTGGTGGAGTGATTTACTCAGTAAGGAGTTGAGAGCTTTTGGCACTTCTCAGGTATCACTCAGGGTCTCATGGGTTCCAACTTTAAAGGAGCACATGGCATTAACACCTCTCAGAGTCAGGGTGGTTCATCGCAGTAAAGCTGCAATACAGACTTTGGGCTTGGTCCAGAGCTAGTAAAATATTTCTGCTTATGTAGGTGTGTGAATGGTGCTACTGTTTTGACCAACTGCTTATCTAATGATAAGAAATCTCATGTAAGGTTAGGACTTTTTTGATGGACACTCAAGTGACTAAGTGCTTCAAATGAAGCATGTCTTTAATTACTGAACTGAAAACACATTCAATTCTTTTAGACTTGATTTCAGTGACTTATCTGTTTCCTTATTAGCACATCAACAGATCTGTACCCCAGAACTGATAAATAAGATGTGGAGGTGCACAGGGTCCTATTAACTATCCCAAGACAGGCAGGTGCCAGGTCCAAACATACCTCATTGCATGATGGAACTTTTCTTTGGGAAGCAACAAGGTGCATATAATGCACATTCAATGCTGGTCATTTATCCCTCTGTTGTCATCTTCACAAGAAAAAATGGGTGCAAAAGGAGTGCAATGACTGTTTTCACACCCCTTTATAGCCCATTGGCTTCTCTGCACACACCGAACCAGTGTGTGTGGATAATGTTCCCCTGAGAGCTGATTTGGGAGACTGAGACCTTGCCCTGTCTCTGCAGAGGGGATGGGAGAGCAACCCACTCTACCTGGGCTGCACAAGTCAAGATGGCATTGAGCACGGGCAGGCACAGCCAGATTGCTGTTGCAGGCGCCGTTATTTCCTTTTGTTGTATAACAAGGCATGAGTGATATTGGTTGGGGTGCTCGCAAGCCAAGAAAAAAGAAGGCCAATTTTTCATGAGGAAATTGAAGTGCTGATGCAGAACTAACCCTCACGGTTTGTTGTTATTTAATGAAGAAGCAGTGAGTGGGGGATTTTGGCAAAACTTGGTGTGTAAGCATAACAATTGTAATGACATTATTTAGCACACAATGGAGTAACAAAGGCACTTAAACGCTACGATTAAGGACTGTGTTAAGATTCTCGAATAGCAAGTGAAAGCAAAAAATGTGACTACGTTATTCTCAAACCCCATATAGAAATATATTCACTTCATTCCTTTTTTTCTGCAGCAGATCCCTAGAATGGCTCCAACAAAATCGCTAGAATTAGCTCCTTTTGATGATATTCTGCATTAGAGTCTCTGGACATTGTTATCAACTTCAGCTTTTTACCTGTTTTTCTTTATTGTTAGGCAATGGGAAATGTATATATTACAGTAAAAATGCTTATGTTCATTTCCCATTTATTTTTCTGAGAACAGTGTCAGATTCTGAAGGCCTGTACAATGTACAGAAGATATATATGCCTATGAAATAGCAGGATAATATTGAGAAAGCTGAGCCTTGAGAGTAATTTGCCATAAATTATTTTACCTGGTGTTATAACAACTTCTTAATCTAAAGGATTTTCTGGACTTGCAGTATTTTTACAAGGAGCTCTGTTTTATAAGAGAAAAGGAAAAGGGTCAGTTACTATATTGTAGCTTTCCTTTAATTTTCCATAGGTTTTGAAATATGATTCTAAATACAATTACTACTACACTGGATGAGCCCAAACCATCTTGTCTTTGGGAGAGGAGAGGTGTACCATGTTTTTGCTGAACCCATCACCGTTTCCTGACTGCCATGAGAGCAGCAGTTTGCTTCTGCAGGCCATGACTAGAGAATGGGAGACCCAAGAAAGCTCCAAAACGCTGTGTGGGATTACACCAGTCTAGTCAGCGAGCCCTGGTGCCAAGGGTGTAATGCAATATTATAACCATCTGTTGTCAAAGACCGTTATCCCAGTGGCTCCTGGACACCACTCACTCTCCTCATCATGGCAGCAGCATGTCACCATGGTATCTGGATGACAAACAGGACACGGAGCACGAGGGGGAGGTGGCAAAAGTGCAAGTAACACAAAAAGGTTCTTGGATTGTGGAGACCTTCTCCACTTCTAGGCTGTTTGCTGCTCAGTACAGAGACAGTTTCCATTACAGCCTCCATATAACTGAGGGGAGCATGTTCCAAGGCTGTAACCTCCCTGGACTGCCAGAGACTGGTTAGAGTTGGCCAACTCTCGTGGTTTTAGTGTGATATTCACCTTATTTGGTGACTGAAAGTTTCTCATGATCACCGCTATCAATTTGTTTTATTCTTATTTTACATTTATCCACGGTGCTTGTAATACTTAGGGTTTTTTTATCAGTAGGACTGAGGTTTTTAGAGGTACAATTTTTCTTTAACTCCTATATGCAGAAATATGAAGCTGATCCTTATGGAGACATCCTCCATCTGCCTCTTTTCCATTAATTGCAATGTGTTGGAAATGATAGCACATTCAGGGATGAAAGCAATTCCAATTGCTAAGAAATAGGTCAGAAATCAGGTAAAGAAATATGAAGTGTAAAACTGAAATCAAGTTTGACAAGGAAGTCTGAAGATAAAAAAATGTGGTGGAACTGGGAGCAAATAATATCCTGTGGCCTATGAGGAACAAGAAGGGAAAAAGTGCTCCAAGACACTGAATAAGAACTGGAGGACAGAATTGAACGGGAGTTATAGGAGACTTTGGTGACAAGGTGGGCCCATGGCTGTGGGATAGAGAGGGGGGTCTGCAACAGAATGCTAGTGAGAATGGTACCTCACAGTATCCCGTGGGACAGCAGGAGGTAAAGTGGAACTTGCAACACTAGCCAACAGAGATGAATTTTAGGCTTGAAATGATAAGGCACAGATCATATTTATTAAAAGCTAGCAGCTAATGATTTTTTCAAGTCATATATGAATTCATTTTTTAGAGGAGGGAAGAGGTTTAAAGGATAAAATAGTTTCAAACACTGAATAGATCAATAAATATGGATGCTTCAAATACTGGTAATGTCTTAACATCTGAGCATTTCTCCATCTGAAGAGCTTTTGACTTTAAGCTGGTAAATAACATGGATTCCAGCCACTCTGACCACTTCCTGTGGGGATGATCTGCAGGTCAATAAAGAGATAAAGTTATTGTCTTTATTGGTTCCTTATTATGCAGAATTAAAGATTAAGCTGGACACAATATTTGATGAGGGCAGGAGTAAGCAAGGCCATACACAAGCAATGTCACTCCTGTATTAACAGGAGTGCAGCACTTACCAAGAGAGGAAATTGAGAGGGGGAGAAGGGTTGCCTCTTTTTTCTTCTCAGCCTGCCTTCTCTGCTACCAATATAAACTTTGTTGTAGCCTCCATGAGCTTCTACGTGACTTCTCTGTTGTCCTCATTTGTGACTGGGAGAAATACTGAGAGAAGATGTGAAATGAGGAAAGATCTGCCAAGCCATGTAGTAACTCCAGTCCTGCCATATTGTATGAATGTGAAGAGTGAGATACCTGGGTTTGATGTTATTTTTTTTTAAAATATTAATATTATGTGAATATTAGGAGACACCAATGAGGCCAAGTAACTTGGGTAGACCAAACTCATCCGGAAAGAGAGTGACCTTACAAGGCGGGACAAGAAGAGCTTTTGGGAAAAGAGATGATCTTGGGTGGGCTATTTGGATTGAAGAAGCAGAGGAGATCATGCAGACAGCAGATACATTGAGCCATCCGAGGGCAAATGAGCTGAGGAAGATAAAATTTCCAGAACTGCCAGAGGGACAAAGCATATACACATCAGAGAAGACAGAGAGAGGGGACAAGTCTGCAGAAATTACTTGGAAGAGACAGAGAGTAGAAGGAAGGGAGAGCAGTGAAAAGCCAGAGAGAAGAAAGAGCAAAGGAGAGTCTCAGAAAGTGGTTAGATGTGGGGAAATATCCAAGAGAGGGGAGGTATTGGAGTTATGGGAAAATGGCAATATCTGATGGGAAAAAAAATCTTGTGATTAAAACGTTAGGCTTAAATTCCTGTAGCCCTGGTAAATGAGTTATTAAATGGTTGTCACACAGTACACCTTGAAGTGGTTGCACTTGTCATGTCTTTCTCACCTAAACAGATTCCAACCTTTTTTCCTTCCTTTTTCCGGTGTTACGGATTTCCCTGGAAACGAGGTATTGCTATCTGTGACTAGGGAAAAGGCTATGCCAGTAGTCATCGCAACACTTATCTGCTTTGACATCCCCCTGATGAATAAGTTGTCCCTTTGACAGTTCTTATCAGTTGGGGCTACTTGTGAAGGCCACTTTGAAATTCCAGCTATGGAGCATCAAGCTATTACCCAGGGCGAGGTGTTGTGAGTAGGAAAATTCTGAGATCTTGCATTCAAGTCTTCAGTTTCTAAAAGGTGTCGCTTCAAGGTGATGATTATGTTTTTTAAAAGGGGAATATTTCTGAAAAGTAGTGATTTTAGAGTTATTCTGTCATGTCAACTAACCTCAGCAAAGAGTAGTCTGCTGTCTCCAGGACAGCTTGAAAGGGTCTCTCATGAGTAGTCAGAACTGTGTTCCTTGTCAGATACCAGAACTGACACCTCCAAGACGTGCAGGAAGGTATATTTAATAATTTTTCTTTTTTCCATTTGATCTTTGGTTTGGTTTGGTTTTTTTTGTTTGTTTGTTTGTTTGTGGGTTTTTTTGTATTCGTAATCCTGAAACACTCACTTGAGAAGCTCTGACAGGTCTGGAATAAAATTAAGAAATGCTGCCTTTCCAATCCTCATTCCAACAAACACCTGTTAAAAGAAAATAAATCGAGTTATATGCCAGCACTCTCCATTTGTTTCTCATGTTCAGCTTCAGGTAATCCATGTAGATATATTCTTCCACCTGCTTCCAGACCTCATCTTTCTGCATTTTAGCATTTCCCACATTTCCCATTCTAGAATCATCTCCTCCCTCCTTCTCCATAACAAATGAAAACAAGAAACTGTTGAGTAGAATTGAAATGTGAATTGAAATGTGAAGGGAAAAAACTTCCATGCTTTCATTCTCTTATTGAAATATTTTCAATTTCCTAAAGACTCTCTAGATTTCCTTTGGTGTACATTCTTTCAGGATTTCTTTTCCATTCAATGTATTAACTTTGTTTTTTTCACGTGATCATTATTTTTACCAGCATGTGTAACACACATTTCCCACTTTATGATGGCAGTAAATACAAATGCAGAAATTACACACTCAGACAAATTAAGAGAAATAAACCCTAGCAGGTCCTGAACCAGCCAGCAATCATTCCTACGTATCGTCTATTATAGCCCCGTGTACCCACAGTACATTTCCACATCACACAGGTGGAAGTGTGAAGCTGAGGCTCATTTAACAGTATGAATTTTCCCAATGTATCACAATTACAGGAACACCTGTGCTTCATAACTTTCTGTTGATCCACTGTGAAAATTCACAGTGTGTTTAGTAACCGAACCATCAATATGCTTTGACTCCTACAGCGTGTGGATTGGGATGGCCGTTTTAGTTCCTTCCTTAAAGAAAAAAAAAAAAGCCAACTACCCCCCCCCACCACCACCCCCCCCAAGCCATGAACAAACCAAAAAATGACAGAAAATTTAGCTGGTGTTTGTGTTGTGGGCTGTGCTCACTCTTCCCCACCGTGGCAGATCTTTATCGCGGAAGATCTTCAGCCTACCCTCACTGAAGTTTGGCAAACCCCAGTCTGGGAAACTCAGTACCTTTCATTTTTTTGGCTTCCTTTCATTGCCTGAGCAAGGCACCAAGACCAGTTTGTGTTCATGACTCGTTGCTTTCTTGAATGTGTGTCAAGTTCACTGTCATGTAAATCGAGCACCTTTAGCACGCTCCATGTGTCTCTGCTAGACTGTCCTGCAGAGCCGCCCCAATCCTGTGCCAAGGGATTGTCTTGGCCCGTTCGTGGCATGGTTTGTGCTCACTCAGTCTACTTAGCTCGGCTTGGCTAATTTCTATCAGCCCACCTAAGTTTCCTTGATAGGAAAAATTAATAATGTGAGACAAGGCTATTGTTTTATCCAATCTACTGAGCTACTGTTATGGTATAACAACGTATGAGGCACTGCTTGAGTAGAAGGGTTTTGGTGAAAAGTTTTTCATGGCTCTCTACCCAATATAATCCCAGCTATTGTCCTAATCTCTATTTTATTCTGTTATATAAAAGATTATAATTTGCTTTTTTTTGTGGTGCTTTGGCTCAGAAGGGAGACTGAGGTTTGGGAAGCAGTTCTCCATCGTAATATGACCCAACACTGAAGGAGGGTGTTTTTGGTGGTGCAGAGATGTTGCTGAATGGTTTAAACTGTTGTGGAGACATGCAGACAATGGCAGGTGTAACAAGAGCTGAAGCCATTATTAGTTAAAATTTTTACCTGGGGAGGTGGAGGTGAAAAATTTCTGCTCGGTGCTTTGAGTGTAGGAGAGGAATGGACTTTGTGATGACATTTAACTGATCTTTGCATCATCTGGGCAATGAACAAAAGTCCTTGTCCTTCAGTTACCACAAGAGGTTGGCTGAAGATGGCTGTGTCTCCTGTTTCATATGAACAGACAGATTTCCTGTCCCTGGAAAACAGACTCTCTGGAGAAGGAAGAAGATGAATTCATATTTGGTTCTTGTCCCACAGTGAAGTTGGGATGTGTCTAGGAGACCAAAGCCTTGGACATGCTCTCAAGCCACCCAGTTTAAAGATAACCTAGATTAATGTCATCAGCTTTTAATGAGAATTGGGGTTTTGTGTCTTCTGTGATGTGCCACTCTTGTAAACAAATCTTAGGTTTAAATGTCAATTGAACCCAACCTTGAGAGATGTCACATTTATATTTCCATGCTCTTTGTTATGAGTCTTTGTGCCATATCTCCACTTTCCTTGTTATTTCTTCCAGATAGAAACCCATTTCCCATTTGAAAATTCCAATAATATACTTCTCTAATGAGCTGAACTCTACCTTTTCTGCTCTAGTCTCAATGAAGTTTCCATCATGAGCGAGATTGTGGCCTCCTGAGTTATTTTCCTGAATCCTTGCTGGATACTCCATGTGTAGTTCTGTCCTTGAATGAACTTGGAGAGGAAAGTGCCCCTATTTTCCCTTCTCTATGAGGTAGAATAATACATATGCTGTGTCACAGGTGTGTAGACGGGTCTGCAAATTAATGTGTGCTTAGGTCCTTGGATCAAATTTTATATAAGTGAAAAATAGTTGAAAGTCATTTTTGGTGTCCCAGTGGGTCTGACATTCTTTTCTGCTCCCAGAAAGAGATTTTCTGTCTGCAAATCTCATGTTTCCAGAATTAGATTAGGAGTGTCAGATGTGCATTCTTGGGGCCTTCTGACCCAGATTAACCCTGGAGCACAAAAATTTGATCATGTAGTTGCAGGACCAGAGCAAAAATATACCCACCATGGTCTACCACTGAATATGGGAGGCTTTTGTATAGCACACTGAAGAGAGGACGTTGAATGTATCTGTAAGGTAAATGTGGATGGACTGTGTGCTGCAAGGATAGATGCTGTGGCCAGGGTCAGGAAAAATAATTGGAATTCAGGGTAAATTCACTGATCTGATCAGAGAGATTTGTGGGGAAAAAATAACTTTTTTTAGAATAAAAAGACCTTTCAGTGACGGCACAGGATGATAAGGGAAACTGAAGTAAGAAGGAGATGTAATAAATATATAAAAGGTATTTTATGACATGACTGTCCACTTCCTAAATTGCTAGTGGAAGAAGATGTGGAAGCCTAAAAATGAGGATGAGGAGGCATCCCATACCTGATCCATGATCAAGTCTGCTGGAGCTAAAAGCTGTGAAGAATTGTCTGTGTTTGGACCAGTGGTTATAGAAAAACCCGAGGCAGAGGTGGAAGGCAGATTGTAAAACCTGAAAGAAATAATTTCTGATGAGATGTTCAAGAGCAAATACAGTAAAAAAATGTGTCTCGTAGGTATACTTGTTATGTTCTTGCCATCTGGAAATAATAATATGCATCTTCACAAGAGAGGTTTGGAGATATGGCTTTGTTGATTTCTTTCTTAGCAAGGGTGGAGTTGTTTCTGAGATCGGGGACTATTTCACTGCTGTGAAATATCTATTTCTGTAAATATGTTTACTTTGCTAAATAATCAGAACTGAATCCCAGCAATAAATCACTGTTCTAATTTAATATTTGAACTAAAATTCAGTTTATAAAGCCTTGGAGTCGAAGCTGCAGCTGAACACTCAGGCAGGATGGTGAACAGTTGGTTTCAGCAGCGATTTAATTCGTGGCAAAGGAAGCTGAACCTGAGTGTGATGTGGAATCTGGCTGCTGTTTCATGACTGGTTGCTTGTTCATGAATGCACTCATGTTACTACATGTACCAAAAAAAAGAAGGAAAGAAAGCAAAACAGGAGAACACTTAACGTTCCTAAAGTAGTTTCCTCAAATTTCTCTGCAAACAATGTAAAATAACAACCTAATAATTTTGTATCTTAATCATGTTCAGTAAAGAAGTCCTTTAGATAATTGGCACTGCCTCTGTACTAGGCCAAACTTTCTTTTAAGTTACAAATACTCACAAAAGGTTTACATCATAAGGAGCTGCTTTGGAGATGTGCAGATTTAGTTTGTAAGTACAAAGTGAACATGCAAATTGCCTTATCTTGTGGGATTCACAAACAACCATCATTCAGATTGATTTAATACATAGCTTTTTATCTTTAAAAGTGTTAATTAGAAAATAGGGACAGTTCTCTGAGCACTTAAGAGTAATAAATAGATCAAAACAGCATCCATGCTTCTGTGATGGAACTTCTGAAGACTTTATAAAGGGATTAAACCAATTGTCAAAAAGACCACAGTATACATATTTAATAGTGCTACCAAGCTACAATTACATTTTTAGGACTCTATTTTCTAAGCTTTTAAACACTCATTATACCAAAAAAAAAAAAAAAAAGGAAAAAAAGAGAGAGAGAGGGGGAAAAATAGGGATTTTCAGAACTTTATCACATAACTTGGGATTGCTGTGGCAGTAAGCTCTGCTCCAGGTCTGGAGTGACACAGCTGTATTCAAGACACTCTGGTTTTCATTTAACACCACAGGTTGTTCAACTGTGTGAGAAAAAGACCTCGTGTGGTTTGGTTGTCTGATTTTTTCTCCACTGCAGCAGCGTGTGCAGGCAGAGGGGACGTGCCCACTGTGGGCACTTGATGGATATCCTTGACCTACTGTGAGTTAAAGCTCACTTCTTTTAAGATTTAGAGATCTGTGTGGATTTAGTTGCAACAGTAGTGTTCATGTAACCAATATTTTCCTTTCCTTCCAACAGTATGTTTGTTCTGTGTATTTATTTCTATATATTTCTATATATCCTTGCCCAACAAGCTCACACTGAATGAAACCAATGTGAGTTGCAGTCTGATTATTTATCAGCAATAATGAGTTGCAGTCTGATTATTTATCAAGTAAAATTGGGGCAAATGCAACTTGTCAAGCGAAAAAAAAGAAATAAACCAGATCTCATAAATAATGAGAGAAACAGGTAAGATCTTGAAATGTACTTGGGGAACAGTGTGAAGGACTAGAGGAAGAATTAACTTCAGCACCCAAGGTCATCCACTTCTGGGACTCTCGCCTAAAATATGGGCCTTGAGAGGCTTTCATGGATTCAGTGGGGCCAGACTTTCACCCCATGAGAGAACAGCTGTAATACTCCTTTTTCTACTGTAATTTCCAAGTCACACCTATCAGCAGCATATAAAGTGCATTACAGCAATAAGATTAAAAACCCTGTTTTTTCTCTCCAGCCTAAGGAATGGTTTTGAATGTCCAGGATTTCTTTTTGCTCCTTAATTCAATATATCTACATGCAGATACCCATGCACAGTGGTTTCACCAAGTTGCTGTTATTTGCATGAACCACATAATAAAATGCTTATAAGATCTACATGTTTATGGGGACAACTTCAGAGAGCAGAAAGTCTTGTGATTAACGCAGATGGAGAGATTCTCCATCTCCTATTTACCATTTTAAAACTTACAATCAACTAATACCATGTCAAGAAAACAGAATAATCCTTTATATTTTAATGCAAACATCTAAATATGTACAATTTGGAGAGAAGTTTCAAATATATTCTGATAGCAATTAGGAAAATAGCTTATTTCCCATATTTTAAAGAGTATCTAGCATTTTTCATAGAAAGTTGCATGTGTTTGGAGACTATTGTTGCGTTTAAAGCATTTTTTATCAGGATGAAGTATACATTTACCTTCTATTGCTTGGGAAGTGGTAGAAAGGGAAATGCTGGTTAGCAGTGCTTAGAGGAGCTCTGGAAAGCCTCTGGGAAGGAGACTTCACAGCCTCTCTGGGCTCCTGTTTCATTACCCTCCTCATGACAAAGAATTTCCTGATGTCTGATCTCAGCCTCCCCAGTCACAATTTGTGGCCAGTGCCCCTTGTTCTGTTTGCTGCCTCTACAGAGAAGAGTTTGCTCCATCATCCTTGGGAGCAGTGGTTTGAGCTATGATTGGATTTTCCCCTAGTGTCTTCTTCCACATGTGAAATGGGCCCATCATCTCCGAGATCTCCTTTTTGATCCTCTTCTCCAGGCATCTGATGACCTTAGTCACCTCTTCTGGACCTTCTCCTATTTCTCTCTGTCTGTGGCATGCACCAGAGTGACCTCAGCATCCTGAGCAGAGGGGGATGAGAACCTCCCTCTACCTTCTGCTGTGCTCCTTCCCATGTAGATCACTACGTGGTTTGCCCAGGGGCTCCTCCTGTGAAATGAGGAGGAAGGTGAGAAGGTAGAGTGGGATTTCTTCATTAACTTTGTTTATTTCCTGCATCATTATGGCCCTGGGGGAGCCCTGCAGTGGATAAGCACTGGTGGTGCTGGGTGCTGTACAAGCACAGAAGAAGAAGAAGTCAGTTGCTGCTGTGAAGAGCTCAGTCTGCACATGTCACAGGAGGCAACAGATGGCACAGACTGACGAGATAGTATGAGAAGAAATGAGACAATATTTATAAACATGATAGACAGCAGTCTCAGTACACTGAGTAGCCAAGACATTGTCAAGGTTTTTTTTTTCAGGCATCACAGGAGGGGTTTTGAAGCTGAGTTGAGTAGA
The DNA here is from genome assembly GCF_009829145.1 of Chiroxiphia lanceolata. Lineage (NCBI taxonomy): Eukaryota > Metazoa > Chordata > Aves > Passeriformes > Pipridae > Chiroxiphia > Chiroxiphia lanceolata. The sequence continues at coordinate 35,979,591 of NC_045643.1, read as the reverse complement.
GAAGTGGTTTTGCAGCTGCTTGCAGGAAGATGCTCCCAGGTATGAGAGAGGGCATGGAGGTGCCCAAGATAAAGCAGAGATTTCATTCAAATTTCAGTAATAAAGGTAGATCTTGATAAAGCTCTGATTTTGATTGAGGATAGTGGGAGGTTGGGTTCAGGAAACCAACAGGTCCCTCCTGGTCCAATATCAGACTATTTCAAGGGACTTTTTGTGGCTATTTTTGAGACTGTGGACAAAAGGGACCAGGAGAGAGGAAGCATCACGGAGCAGTAGTTCCTTATTCAGAATCAGCTACAGTAGCACTCACGCCCTGGGCTTTTTCACAATTCTGCAGCAGGGTCCACCCCTTCTGGACAGAGTTTTTATCACCATCTCTGTCTTGTCAACTGTACAACACGTTGGTACTTTCACCCGTGTAAAAACACAGTGTCTGTTGTACAGTGCTGTGTGTGGTTGTGTTAAATGGGGTGGATTAGCTTGTGAAAACCTGCATCCTAATTCTGATGTAAATGTAAATGTGTACTGGGTATTATATAGCTCTGGCTTTGAAGCTCTCTAATGTTTATTTCAAAGTAATAATAGCCTCAATAATGTTCAAAGAGCTGTTTGGCTTGGATGTAAAATATATATTACATAAACTAGTTTTGCAGTCATCAGTATATCTAACTTTTTTCAACTGTTATGTCTGGAGTTCATTTTCTTGAGCTTTCTTTATCTCAGCTCCTGATCATTACTTTCTTTGCCAACCTGAAGCTTTGTTTTCTTTCACATTTGTTGCCTCCATTCATTGTACTGAAATGGAAGTAAAATTTCTGCCCTAACCCTTCATTTTTTCTTTTCTTGGAGAAAGAAAAAAGGGAAAATTCAGATAAGAACAGAAAGATGGTGGAGAAAAAAGGTCTTTTTCAGGTATAAATTAGTGTTCCTGACTTAGCACGTTACGTTTCTGTCACATCAATATGAAGTAATGTGAGCTAGGATGATGTATCAGAAGCTGAAAATGACTCATGAAAATAGAAATACTGGAAAACTATCTATCTGCACATTCATAACATTAACCTTTGTAGCACAAATTCCAGCTTCCATGAGGTCTGTTTTTAATAAGATGAATCAATTCCATCCCACTTCTAAGGGCAGAAGTTGCTTGTTCGTATTACTAGTCAACAACTCAACACCATTTTCACTAACACTGCAGAAGGAGAGAAACCTAGCACATTCTAATGAAAAGTGAACAATTGTTTGGAAACTTGATAATGTGCTATAATGCATTAGCTGAAGAGTGGGCAGAAGCTGTGTTAAGAGAATTGACCTTTACATGCAATACCTTTTGAGAGATAGGGAGGAAGAAATACATCACTAACTAAGTGGAACAAGAAGCAGTACAGAAAAAGGTGGGATAGGAATTTTTTGACAACAAGACAGGATTAAATTAGTTCTGGTAAGTTTTCAGATAAGAAACACCTACCTCTGGAAGCATTTTATAACCAGATCATTAAGCAATCCTCCCATGATAGCTACTTCATATAATGGTGTTTTATTGTTCTGCATTTGTCTAAGTATCAGAATGCCAGTAATGTTTCACAGTTACATAATGCTTTTTTGCTTTTAATCTCACAATAAATAAAAGGTGGGTGAATATTACAGGACTTTCCACTGACTTCAGAGGGCTTTGAGTTTCCAATCACTTCTTTTCACAAATCTCCTTTATTCCTTTGCCCTTGTCTTCAGATGCTTTGTCCACCCTTAAACCAGTCAGAACAAATGACATCATAGTTAGCAAAGACCAGTGAATAACACTAAGTGATAGCTAAATTCATCAATAAACCTTTATAAGCTCCTCTGTCACCCAGGAAACTGGGCAGTAGGTGACTCAGGTAATTTCAGAACTGGAGGTTTGTTTAATTGATGTAGCTGCAGAAATGAGTATTATAATTGTTACCCATGGCTTGTTAACTTTTATATTCAATTCAGTTTAATATATAGAATCCACTTATTTTCGGTTTCCAGTTTATCACGTGTTCTTGCATCAGAAATGGATTTCCTGCGTTGTTGCCGTGGCTGGGGGAGGCTGATGCTGTTGATGGTCAGGTGGTTTGCACTGGGAATGGAGGGTATGTCTGACCTTGGCTTGAACTTCCTTCCCTAATGTCACATGCACAGTCTTGAATGGTAGTGGTGTGTCCAGAAGTGGAGTAGAGGGAGAACACTCATGGGAACCAGTTGAGACACAACTCAAGAGTTGATAGCTGAGGTGTGATCAGAAGTAGCTCCACAAGAATGCTGGAATAGTAGGATAGCTCTTCCCTTGTTCTTAAGTCCACTGGGATTTGAAGATGCAACTGGGATGTATCATTGTCTTAGCTGAGGGTTTAGCAGTGTGTGGTTGGAAAAGTCAAGAAGTCAGGAAACAAATAGTTGGGAATGTTGATATCCACTTTATTGTTTGTAGGATTTGGAGTTAATATCAAGAAAAATAAGTGTGCCATTTCACCCTACAATCTGCCAGGCCTCTCCTTTTTTTTCAAGATGATGAAGACAGCCCTTTTTCATATCTAGACCACTTGCAGGATCTGCAGTTCAATGCTTTTAGGAGAAGTGAAGTTTTTAATTTATAATCCTTCTGCAAGCTTCTGCAGCAAATTCCAGGGTTACAGAACTGCAGAATTCACAGGGGCCCACACAGTTTTAGGTCACTTAGTTCAGGAAGCATTTAAATCTCCACTGAGTGTGGAAAGCCAGATCCAGTTACATTTCATGTTGCCTCTGTGCCTGATTTTTGGTTCCACGAGTTCTTCCTGCACGGGTGAATATGACTTTTTTGGGTCCACTCAAACCTGAAACTCAGGGAACGTGAACTCAAAAGCTAAAGAAATCGTGCAATCCTCTCTAAAGTGAAACTGCTGCTGAGTGCCTGTGGCCAGAACAGCCTTCTTCTTCCAGTTCACCAAGGACAACCTGTCCTAGTGCCATGCCAACATTCCTTGCTTCCCATCTCATCTCTTGGGTAAGCCCCATAAGCAGTGACCTTGTGACTAAATGCTTGCCAGATCTTCTTTCTGGCAAAAACAGCTGCTACTCTTGGCACATTCAAATGCCTGTTCAAATTTTAGGAAGTCCTTTATGAGATGTTTATTTTATTTTACTTTAACAATGGAAAAGTATTTCTCTAATAAGGAGAAAGACTATGGACTATGGAATTGCAAAATATGATTGGAGACAGTGGTGGGAATGAGGTGCTTTTACAGCATGGGTTGTCATTCTGCATGCCTGCCTGAGCAGTGATATTTTCTTTTAAAAGATAAATGCCATCATTCATGTCACCGGGAATTAATTCATTATACTTAAAAATGCACTTGGAAATTAAAGGCAATATTTCTGTAAAGCTCTGCGTTTTCACCAGCCTTTTGGCTCCCAGCTTATGTCTTCAAGGTCTGGAAGTATTAGGGGCCAAATATGAAAGTATGTATTTAGATTACTTAATATTGTACATGGGCAATTAGTAGTATTTTCAAAAGGGTTGATGCAGCTGTAATAAAAAAATGACAAAAGAGCAGTTCCACAGACTGTGAAAAAAAATTAGGACAAGGAAGTTTATTTAAGAACTAATGTCCAACCTTACATTTTTTTTTAAATTTTTTTTTTACATATTTGAATGTTCGAGTTTTTTGTTTTGTTTCTAGGTGGGTGTTTGAAGAATAGAGACAATTGTTGAGAAATGTTACGACTTTGGTGCGGGCCAGCAATGGACATGCCTTTGGTATTAATATTATTTAACATAATGTAATTTCATTAATGCTGGCTAAGTGTATTCCTGTTGAAAACTTGTATTGATTGTTAATAGTAGAGCTGCAGCCTTTTAACACCAACTGTTGATGCATTGTCTGTGGAAACTCAGAGTCTTAAGGGCAAGGGTAATTTATACTTGCCAGATCACTTAGAGAAAATTCCAAGTGCATTCAAATTTTCATAGTCAGAAATATAGAGGGTAATTAGGGATAGGCTCAATATTTGCCCATTTCTCTCTTCTAAATCACAAACTTGGAATGGTCTGGCTGGCTCAAGATTTTCTGATTGGAAGTAAATTATGAAGAGAAACTCAGTCCCCTCAAGCCATGACAAAACACTTTTTGGTCTCATAACTACTCAAGTTTGAGGAGGAAAAAAAAAAACCCCAAACTCCGAAGTCTCATACTGGTTCACAATCCCAAAAAAGGTTCCCCAACTGTGTTTCTAAGTCAATAAAGGGAAAGTTGCTTATGAAGAAGTCCTGTCAAATTTAGCAGAACGAAACCTATAGGACTGTGTTAATATTAATGATGTTCTGCTACTCTAAAATTACACAGAGATCTCACAGTATAAAAATTAACTGAGTTATCTCTCAGTTGCAGTTTTGCATCAGCCTATAGAGCTCAGAAACAAAGTTCTGTCTTAAATCCTATGGGATAAGGAGAAAAAATGGAGAAAGCCTATGTTTGTTAATTTAACAGATTTTTTTATACGAGCTTAGAAAAAAATAAACAATAAAATATGCATATCTTGTCAGTGAATAAAAATTAGGACAAGAAAGTTTATTTAAATAATTGATATTATTAAATATCAAACCGTATATATTATTTTTTAACATACTTGAATATTTGAGTGGTTTTTGTAGAGCCACTTAGATTCTTCAGCACCCAAGAAGCTCTATGTACTTGTGTTGCCTCAGTGAAATAATTTGAAAGAGCAGTTTATCTGTGCCTTGCCTTGGATACTGTAATTTTGTAAGATTTTCCAGTAAAAAACAGTGAAGGAAAAAGTAGAATTTCTGTAACGTCCTTGTGCTGCACACTATGGTGCTGCTGTTTCTCTCACTCTTATCTGGCTTTATTCTGGGCGACCACTCTAAGATTCACCTTTGAACGTGTAGAATGATGGTTTATTTTTATATTTGCTCTGGTTCCATTAATTTGTGGATTAGCCAAGGAGAAGAAGCAATTGCACTCCTACCCTCTTCAAGTGACATTTGGTTCCTTTTATTTTTCTTCATTTCCCTAATATTTGCTGTTCTTTATACATCCCTTCCCTTGCCTTTTCTTTTCTCATTTCTCAGCATGCTCTTCTCTCCCAGGACTGCATTTTGACACCCTTAAGCAGTGAATTGGTCTTTGCTTACTGTAGTACTCACATCAATCTTGTGGCCGTGGCTCTGGCCCTTATTCCTCATTCCATAATAGTTTCCCTTCATCCCCCACCTCTTCTCTCTTATCTGTCTTGTAGGAGAATAATGTCTTTCAAAACTTTAGTGAGTGGGAATAGCAGTGTCTGTGAATATTTATTTGCTGTATAAATACTCCAAAGCTTTTTCTTCATCATGGCCACCCACGTTGCTGCATGTTCCCAGAACATCTCATGTTGTTTTTCTGTGCAATTGAAACCTCACGTGTTTTGCTAATTTTGTAGAATAAAGATATGCTCAGGTTGCTGACATTTTCATGGTAAAAATGGAAAAAGAAAGATTGAGTGTCCTCCTATGCCACCTAAAAGCAGAAGGACAGACACTCACTGCTCGAATGTTGAATTCTAATTTCTCTTGCCCAAATTCTGCAAATCTTGTGCAACCTCTGCATTGGCTACACTTTGCATAAGGGTGGAAGATGTTTATTCCCTGGGGCAGCTCTGGCTTGCCATACATTTTGAGTGAAATATTTGAGAGGTCCTTCTTAGAGGATTTCCAGGAAGCAGCCTTGCTGATGGACTGCACCCCCCACTTAGGGACAAGGGTTTTAGAGCTTTCCCACTGTGTAGCCTTTCCATGTGGTGTAAATGGTCTGCAGTGAGGCTGAGAAATATACCAGTAACTCTATCTTCCTTGGCCTTACTCTGCAGAAGTGCATATGCACAAACTCCTCTTTAAGCACGTGAGGACTGGGAAATTCAGTGGGACTATTTGTAGGCTTAAAATTAAGCTCGCTATACTTAAGGGCTACAGTGATGCCTTACATCTGGCTTTCAGCCAGCATCCTGAATATTGCTCATTGATCCTATCACTGGAAACCAGCCACAAAAAATTATTCCAATTTTTTTTAATGGATTTCCTACAAAGACACTGGGAAACCCATTCAAAGTAACATTCAGTCATTTGACACTTCGGTGTCTGCTTTGCACTAATGAACTCCTACGTTTAATTCGGTCTTGTCAGGACACAGTGTCTCCAGAAACCTGAAGTTTAGTAGAGATGAAGCAATTTTACTGGTGTAACTGTGAGTAGGAAGTTATCATCAATCTCATCTTCTTCAAGCATAACTTACAAGGTCTTTCTAATCTGATCAGCTTTCTTGAACACAGTATGTTGATGACTTGCTTCAAGTCATTCATGTGGAGATATTATACCTACTACATATGATAAAACAATATAAGGCAGATCAACTGCTTATAATCTAATTAGTTTGGTCTTTTCATTTACAGTTATGCCCTGAGTACAGCTGTGCAAAATTCACATAATTTGTTTCACAGAATTTTACACATTTTTCTTTTTGTTTTGTTTAGCTTTATAACTCCAAGATTTCAGCTTCATTTGCAGCTTCAGTGAAATTGCCAGTCCCACCTCCAAAGCATATGAAATCAGATATAGAGTTTTTTCTAAATCTGAACTACTTTCAGGGAATAAATGAAACCATTTAAAGTCAAATCTTACAGTAAATTCTTTGTTACAAGTTTTCATGAGAAAATGCCAAGTGGTTCCCGTTTCACTCCAGATGTTACAGGTACTTTTGTTTGCAAACAGATCTGAGTCAAAACTGTGGGATCAGAGTTTTTAATGAACAATCACAAGTCCAGTACTATCAATACATTACAGATTAAGAGAGACCTTTATTGATTCAAGTATTCCAGCCTCTGCTCAGTTCATCTATGACACACCAGTTTGGTTTGTGTCCCTTTTTTTTTTTTTCTTTGGCTTTAGGGATTTGAAAACATTAAAAATATTCCTATATATTTTGCAATTATTTTTACTTACATAGATCTTAGTACAAAAACCTATAAATGCATGACCACATTTTCAGCTTGACATATGCAGACTGACTGTGGTGGACTCTAGAAAAGACATTCAGCTTTCTTCTGTCGATGTCCCTGAGAAAACATTTTGAATAAATTTAAAAAAAAATACCTATTTCTAATATATTTTTTTTTGAGGACTCCAAATGCACAAACCCATCTCAGTTGCTTTGGGCTTCCACAACCAAGTGGGTCTAGAAGAGAGAAGTATCAAATTTTGTCTGTTTGCACATAAGACAATGCCAAAATGCACTTTGCATTATTTCTGAGCTAAATCTAATCCACTTCAATTGATTTGTTTAGTTTTAACATTGTTAAAACTAGAAAATGTCATTAATTTTTAGTAAATCTCTTTATATGTAAATGACTGACTGGAAGACAGGACCTGAATTTCTTTCTAGAGTACATGAAGGATGGATTTGTTCATCATGTTTCCATCTATCTTTGGCAGGGAATACTTTGGGTAAATTTAAAGGGTAATAAGAGGGTTGTAGCAGAATAAATTGTTTGACTTAGATTTCAGATCCGAAAGTGGGTATTTTACAACCCATGTATTTATATCTGATGCTTGAATAACATAGCTTGTATTACCCTTACCCTTCCTTGAAGTGAATGCTTTGAAAATAATATGCTGGCAAAATAATTTCCTTTTATTTTCCTTCCTTTTTACCCTGTCCTCTCTCTACTCTGTAGCTTCTTAGTATGTAACAGGCAGAACTAGAGTACTGCCAAGGCTTGCATAAACAATGTTTATTGCTTTTTAGTTTAATTTCTCAGGAAAGCAGGAAGTATTTTTTAAAATAGATATTACGGTCAGTGGACATGTTTTATTGGATAACACCAATATTAAGAAATAGAGATTTGAGACTCTGAAATTACAATGCCTTTACAGTTTTTTAATGTATTGGCACTGGTGGTGAGTTGCATTAACATTGTCAATATAATTTAAGATTTGTTGAATGCTTGCTTTAGCTGATAATATCAGAATAGGAATGTGTAAATTTTATTTACACTAACAATCCATTCAATCTTGTTGTTATTGCAAGGTATTGATTTGATTTCTGGAGCTCACCTGGATTACTGGAAGGGCTCTGCTTCTTCCCTCTTCCATGGACTTAGCTATGTCCATGGTTTTAGGGTGAATCCTAGCCCAGTAATGGGCTGAACGTGTATCCATTTATTCATTTATTCAGGTTTTATGTCCTACGTGTTGTCTTTTCTGGCTGTAATTTGTTGAAGTCTTGCAGTTAGGCTGTATTTAACCTTTAATTCCACCTTTTTGAGCACTTTCTTCTGCCAATAAAAAGTTTCAGGAGGACAGATATTCCTAATAGGAAATTATTCCCTCTGTACTTCAGAGGTCTCACTGACACCTGAGCTACACAGATTTCATATGTACTGTGTAAACTTCAACTCCCAATAAACAGGTTGTGATGCACTTCACAGGCTAGAAAGAACAGGTTTTTGGGTATTATTAACATTATTATGGGTACAAGGACATATAAAGGAGAATATTTATAAGTTAAAATTGCTTTTGTCCGTCTCTTTCCCTTTTGCTGCTTCCATGTGTTTCACTGCCTGTTTTATTCCTGCCAGTGAATCTCATCAGGGTAAATTAATCATGTTGCTTTTAGTTTAAATAATAAAGGGCATCTCCTTATCCTCCCCTAGTACATTTGGTAGTGGATTAATTTAATACTGTGGTTGCACTGAGTAAGCAATTTTGTTTTCCATATTGAGGTGCATGTGTGTGTATAAGAATATAATTCTAGAAGTTCTGGGATGCCTGGATTAGGATACAGCCTACTAATGGAAAGGTATCTGCTGTAAAACACACTACCAAAATTCAGTGTATAATTCTGTATTGGCAAACAATTTTGGAGTTTTGGGGAGGACTGCATAGTTCCCTGTTTGAAATGGGGAGGCACCGGCTGCAGGTTTTGGTTATCTGACCCTATTTCAGATGCTTTTGATTATATTTTGCAAGCAACTGCTCCAAATTCCTTTGAACTTCAGTACTGCCATGGACCAGGATGGGCCAAGACTGGAACAATATTCAGGAACTGAAAAATTACAAACTAATGCAAAGTTTTTTTTGGAAAAAAAATGTATATACAGGCAGCCGGTGGGATTTTGCTGCACACATTGGGACCACTTTATTTGGCCTGAAGTACAGTATGGATTGAAATCAAAACTACTGTCCTTTGATTAACTCCCATACAGACCTTCTCATTTTGAAACCAAATGACTGCAGAGATGAGCCCTTAGACAAATGTTGACCCATTGTGTGGCTGTTTAACCCCCTCCCCCAAATTCACTGCTGCTTCATAGCTTCAATTCAGCAAATGGCTAATGAGATTGATAAAACGTGGAAACAGAGCTGTGGTATTTTAATCAGTCTCCAAAGCTGTTTATTGGGAGCATGCACTAGAACTGGAGAGACTGTTGATATTTTTAGAGCCAGTCAAAAACTGCAAGAAAAATGTCATGTCTATTTGCTCGGATTTTTAAATGAATTTATTTTGGCTGTACTTTCACTTCTTTTATATGCCATGGAGAGTCACAGATCCTGGCTGGCTCTGCAGCAAGT